>NC_092460.1:23926874-23931874 GCF_047495875.1 Pithys albifrons albifrons
CGGCAGCAGGCGGCGGCGCGGCGACCGAGAGCACAGACACGCGGCAAACCCCGCGCCCACGGACGCGGACGCTTTCTGCTCGTTCCCTCGGCTCTCTCGGCTCCGCGGCCGCACCGCCGCCCGGGCGCTGCTCGCGGCCGGCACACCCACGGGGCACCACCCGGACCGAGGCCGGCGCCTACACGCCTCGCGTGCTCGGAAGGACACCTGAGGGCTCACGGGGCCACACGGCCGTCACACAGCCTGGGACGGTAGACGAGCCCCTCCCGGCAGCGGGAGGGACGACACCTCGCCCGCGACGGGAAGCGAATTGGAAAGGAGACCGCCCTGCCCGAACACCGACCCCCGCCAGAGCGAGAGCCGGCCCGCCTGGGGCCCTTTCCGACGCGACCCGAAAAGCCTCATCGATCGCAAACGGGACGGCCCCGCGGCCGTGCACACAACACACCTGGGACTACACGGAGGAGGAGGAGGAAGGGGCGAGGGAGCCCCGAGAGGCCGCCGACGCTTCCTCCTCTCTCGCCTCCCCGGGAGCTCACGGAGAGCGGCGCCGCCAGGGGAAAAGTCGCCGGCGCGCCGCAGGCCGACCCTTAGCCGCAAGCCCTCGGTTTTTGGGTTTTCTTTCCCGGCGGCGCCTCACGCGTTCCAAGGTTGCCACCGACCGTGCCGACGGGGCCACCGGCTTTCGCCCGCCTCGCGGCGATCGGCTTCCCCCGGAAAAGCCGGGGGACGGCAAGAGACGAGGGAAAAAAAGCACACGCGCCCGGGGGCGCCCGTCTTTCTCGTGTTCCGTGCTAGCCACGGCCGCCCGGGGCGGGGCCCGCGCCCCTCACTCCCCACCTGGGGGGGGGGACGCGGCTAATCTTTCAACGCGCCCGCCGCCTTCACGGCCGCCGGCCACCACACAGAAAAGGCCGGGACCGGTCGGCTGCGCCGCGCTTGGCGCGTGTGCTCGCCCGGCTTAGGGCCGGCGGAGGAAAAAAACGAAGGCCGGGAACGGGCGACCCCCACTTCGCCCGCAAACCCAGCGCACGGCTAACGGGAGCAGACCTTCTCAGAACCCGGGCCCTCCAGCAAGCCACGCCGGCGGGGCGGGCCCGACCGCACAACGGGCCACCCCGGCCGAGCGGCTCTGGCGCCGGCCGAAGAGGAAGGAGGAGCGAGGTGCCGCCACCTGGCCGGCCACCGCCTTTTGTGCACGATTCCCCAGGGCTCTCTTGTCGGGTTCTCCGGTCTGCCCGCGCGGCCACCAGCCACAGGAGTAGCCAGGCTGGCGCCGCCCAGGCGCAGACGCCCGCTCGAGGCGGGTCCCCGGCTTAGGGCCGAGGAAGGGAGGAAAAGAAAAGGGGGGCGAGGGGACGGAGTGCCGCCACCTCGCCCGCGGGAGCGGGGCAGTCCCGTCACCGAGCGCCTCCGGCAATCCGGGCGAGCCGAGGCGAGGCCGCACGCCCACCGGCGGTCCCCGTAAACACTCCCGAGACTGACGCAACTCGGGAGCGCAGGACAGGGCGCCGCCACCTCGACCCGGGCCATCTCAGGCGCTCTCGGGAGGCGGCCGGGCCGGAGCCTCGGCAGGCTCCGCGCTCTCCAGGCGTGCGCCCGGCCGCTCTCTGCCTGCTGGCGGGCTGCCGGTCCCCAGCCACCGACCGGGCCCCGCGCCTTCGCTGCCAACCGCGGCCCAGAAGCTCGCCGGCTTCACGGGCCTCCACAGCCCAGGGGCTCCAGGCCCCGCGCTCGAGGAGAAGGACGAGGCGCCGCCGCCGCCTCGCCGCCAACCGCGGGCCCGGAAGCTCGCCGGCTTCACGGGCCCCCACAGCCCAGGGGCTCCCAGGCCCCGCGCTCGAGGAGAAGGACGAGGCGCCGCCGCCGCCTCGCCGCCAACCGCGGGCCCGGAAGCTCGCCGGCTTCACGGGCCCCCACAGCCAAGGGGCTCTGGGCCCCGCGCTCCAGGACGAGGACGAGGCGCCGCCGCCGCCTCGCCGCCAACCGCGGGCCCGGAAGCTCGCCGGCTTCACGGGCCCCCACACAGCCCAAGCGCTCTCGCTCAAGGCCAGTGCCATGGGAAAAAAAGGACGAGGGCTCCGCCGCCTCGCCGCCATCCGTCCGTCTCGGCTCCCTGGGCCCCTCGGGAAATTAGCAGCCGACGCCGGCTCGGGCTGGACACTGGCGGGGTTCACCACGGATGTGGCTCCTCCCGCTCTCGTCGGTCCCAAGTCCCGGCTCTCTGTTTTTCTCTCTCTCGGCTCTCGCTTTGTCTCTCTCTCTCTCCTCTCCCCCCTTTGTCGGCTTGCTCCGTCATCGGGCACTTGGCAGAGCGGCGCCGGGACAAAGCCAGGTGACTCGTCCCCACCCCACCGCTGCGCACCGTCCTCGGGGTTGCCGGCGAACCGCGAACTCGCAAGTCCCGCCGCGCGCGGCAGCCACGGAGACCGACCGGTCCTGGAGCCCGCGACTGCCACCCCTTCCCGTAGTACGGCCAGACTAGTCCTGGCCCAGGCGCGCCTCCAAGGAAGGAGACCGGAGTCGAGCGGGGAGGCGCACGGGGGCTGGCCGCCTTTTACCATGACGTCACTGGAGGCAGCGGGAAACAGCGACCCCTTGGAGCAGGTGTGCAGCCGGAAGGGCGAAGAGGTCTACCTCGACACCGCCAGACACCCGCCAAGTCCCTTCGGAGCCGGGTAGACGTGCTGCCAGACGTCCAGCCGGGGCCGGGCAGGGATGCAGGCCCGAAGGCGAGCCGGGGCCGGAGACCTGCCGCCCGAGGCCAGCCGGAGCCGGGTAGACGTGTTGCCCGACGTCCAGAGGGGGCCGGGCAGAGATGCAGGCGCGAGGACGGCACCTGCCGGGAAGACCTGGTGCCCGAAAGCCGGCGGGTAGACCTGCTGCCCGGGAACGGGCGGGTAGACCTGGTGCCCGAGAGCCGGCGGGTAGACCTGGTGCTCTATTGCCGGCGGGTAGACCTGGTGTCCGAGAGCCGGCGGGCAGACCTGGTGCTGAGAAGCCGGCGGGTAGACCTGGTGCCCGGGAACGGGCGGGTAGACCTGGTGCCCGAGAGCCGGCGGGTAGACCTGGTGCCCGAAAGCCGGCGGGTAGACCTGGTGCCCGGGAACGGGCGGGTAGACCTGGTGCCCTATTGCCGGCGGGTAGACCTGGTGCCCTATTGCCGGCGGGTAGACCTGGTCGCCGAAGACCGGCGGGTAGACCTGGTCGCCGAAGACCGGCGGGTAGACCTGGTCGCCGATAGCCGGCGGGTAGACCTGGCACCCGCGAGCCGGCGGGTAGACCTGATGTCCGCAAGTCGGCGGGCAGAGCCGAGGCCCGAAAAAAGCCTTTCCCGCCTAACAACCAACCGCAGGGGCCGGGTAGACCTGTTCGGCGGAAAAGAGGCGGCAAAACACGGTGCCCGCGGGCGTGAGGCTGCGGCCGGTGCCTATCTCGCCCACTTTCAGAGAGTCCCAGCTACTCCCCCCGTTTACCCGCACTTCCTGGGATCGCTTGCCTTTGGCATTCAGAACAGTGGGCACTCGAGCGCTGGAAAAGGAGTGGGCGGGCCGACGTGTGAGGCGAAAAGGGGCGGTTTAGAAGCGGTTCCGAAAGCTCCGGGTTAGAGCTGGTCTCGCAGAGGAGAGGAAGAGACGCGCTTACCCAAAGACGGCGGGTAGACCTGGTCGCCGAAAGACGGCGGGTAGACCTGGTCGCCGAAGACCGGCGGGTAGACCTGGTCGCCGAGAGCCGGCGGGTAGACCTGGCACCCGCGAGCCGGCGGGTAGACCTGATATCCGCAAGTCGGCGGGCAGAGCCGAGGCCCGAAAAAAGCCTTTCCAGCCTAACAACCAACCGCAGGGGCCGGGTAGACCGGTTCGGCGGAAAAGAGGCGGCAGAACCCGGTGCCCGCGGGCGGGAGGCTGCGGCCGGTGCCTATCTCGCCCACCTTCAGAGAGTCCCAGCTACTCCCCCCGTTTACCCGCACTTCCTGGAATCGCTTGCTTTTGAATTTCAGAACAGTGGGCACTCGTAGCGCTGGAAAAGCAGCGGGCAGGCCGAGGTGTGAGGCGAAAAAGGGCGGTTTAGAAGCGGTTCCGAAAGCTCCGGGTTAGAGCTGGTGCCGCAGAAGAGAGGCGGAGACGCGCTTTCCCAAAGGCGGCGGGTAGACCTGTTCGCCGTAAAGAGGCGGGTAGACCTGTTCGCCGAAAGACGGCGGGTAGACCTGGTCATCGAAACACGGCGGGTAGACCTGGTCGCCGAAACGCGGCGGGTAGACCTGGTCTCCGAACACCGGCGGGTAGACCTGACGCCATAGAGCCGGCGGGTAGACTTGGTGCCCGAAAACTGGCGGGTAGACCTGGTGCCCGGGACCGGGCGGGTAGACCTGGTTCCCGAAAACCGGCGGGTAGACCTGGTCCCGAAAGCCGGCGGGTAGACCTGGTGCCCTAGAGCGGGCGGGTAGACCTGGGGCCCGAAAGCCGGCGGGGAGACCCGGCAGCCCCAGATCGGGCGGGTAGACCCAGTTCCCCAGAGGAGACCGGGAGGCCCGGTCGCCGAGAGGCGGACGTTACACCTGGTGCCCGAGAGCGGGCGGGTAGGCGAGGCGCCCGGGAGGAGGCGGGCAGGCGGAAACGACACGTCTGGGCGTGGCAGCCGAAAGCAGAGACGGGGAGGCGCCAGAGTTGCCGTCTCGCGCCAGAGTTCTCGTCTCGTCCCGTCCCGTCCCCTCAGCCGCCGCGCAGAGCCGGCGAGACCCGGCAGCCTCGTCCCGCCCCGGCCCCGGATCCAAGGGTCAGGAAATGCTCTCGGCAAAAGGCCGGAAGAAAACGGGGAGGGGCGGCAGAGCCCAGCAGGAGGCCGCCGGCCCGGGGCGCCGCTACCTCCGCCCGCCGGCAGACGGTGGCAGCGGGCGCCTTTTGCCGGGGCCGGCAAGCCCGGGCGGCCGCCGGGCGCCCTTTGCCGCCCACCGCGTCCGGGGCCCGGCGCTGCCGGGCGCTCGCTGGCTTTCGCCTTCG
>NC_092460.1:23944374-23956874 GCF_047495875.1 Pithys albifrons albifrons
CCTCCCTCCCTACTGCCTGCCAATCACAGCGCATGCGCCAGGCGCGGGTCCCCCGCAGCCCGCAGGGGCCGGGGTCGGCTCCGAATTCGCCCGCTCCGGGGGCAGATCAGTTCCTGCGCCACCCCCACCACCTCCTGCGTGGATCGACCGCGTCATGGAGAGGGGAGAGACTCCTCCCCAGTGGAGGGGAGCCACCGGAGCTCCCCCTGAGCGTTCCCTTCACTGTGTGCCATCCATAGCGCAAGGGTCCCGAGAGCGAGTTCCCACAGCGCCAGTCGCGCAAGACCCAAGCGCTGCAGCACCAACGGGGACTCCCTCCCCGATAGTCGTGCGCTGCCCGCAGCTGCCAGCACCGGCACTGGAACCCCCCGCGCCGGTAGAGACTGCCCCTGCGCCGGCAATCTGGTACATGCAGCCTCCAGCACCGACAGCCACACCCACCAGATGTATCCCAGAATGGAGAGCAACAGAAAAAGAAGCCTCTGTTTGGGACATGCTGGGGGGAGATGGAAATTGCAATGCTGTTAACTTAATTTCAAAGCTTTCTGATACCCAGGTACCAGATTCTGCAGATGGAGTCACAAAGCCACCTCGCAACCTCACATTTAATACCCAGCAAAGGTACAAAGAGTTAGTATCCATAGCTGCAGAAGTAGGTACACCCTCACCTTCCCTGCAACCCCTGGTTTCTGCGCCTGTGATTAACACTACACAAGGCTTAAAATGGGAGCCACTTGATTGGAAAATTGCACAAAAAATACACAGTGTAGTCTTTCAATACGGCTATGACAATGCCTTGGTAAAAAACCAAATCACAGCCTTCATAAAATACAATAACCTAATCCCAGCAGACACTAAGGCTTTAATGGAGTTTATTCTACCTCCTACTGCTTATATGTTATTTTTACAGAAATGGAAAGAGCAGTTAACGGAGGAACAGGCAAAAAATATACACTTAGAAACTGGACATCCCTTAAAATTAGCATCTTTAGACCAGCTAATGGGATCAGGAGCTTATGAAGACCCACAAACACAAGCTGCATTACATTTTCATATTTTGGAACAGTCAAAGAATGCTGCTTTGACCGCATTCTCTAATCTGCCTAAGAAGGGAAAACCTTCTCTACCCTATATGCAAATAATGCAGAAACCTGGACAGACATTCATGGAATTTGTAGATAAAGTAACAGAAGCTTTGGATGCTGCTCCAAATATTACCCCTGACATTAAACCAGTATTATTGAAAGATCTGGTAATTAATAATGCCAGTCCTCAATGCAAACAGCTCATAGCCTCTCTACCAGCTACAGCTACTTTGGTACAGTTAATTGAAGCCTGTGCCAGGTTGCCCTGGGTAGAAGAGGAGGAAAAAGCAAAGCTACATGCTTCTGCTCTAGCCACAGTTCTTAGCAAACAATCCACCCAAAAAAGGGGGAAAAGACCCTGGAATTTAACAACAAAATCTAGTCCAGCACAACCAAAATATAGCAGAACTCAAAGGTTCACTGGAGAATGTAACCGTTGTCACAGACTTGGTCACAAAGCCCAAGATTGTCATTCTAAATATAAAAAGGATGGTACTCCTCTAACAAACATGGGGTGGGGAGCTGGACCTCCAAAAAACCAGAGGGGCTGCAAGCCATGGGGCGCAGCCAGTCAAATAGCTCATGGAAACTGGAGCCACACTGCCTTCCCCATATGGCAACCACAACCACAAGCAGCAGTAGCCTAAGACTAGTCGTTAACTGTCCAATCAAACAAGAACAGTCTAGTACAAGAGCATGTTGTTTAGCTTGTATTTTGAAATTCTGTTAATTTTCAGTTAAAGTGCAGTTTTGAGCTTATTGCACTGCCAAGTTGCCCAGCAAGCTGCAGGGGTAAGGATACCTGCCCCCCTAAGCTGCTGAACATTTTCTAGAGAGCGTACTTAGTCTCTTTCAGTGTTAGTTATGTTTAGCCTTTGTGAATTTCCTCTGTGAATTCACACTTGTTTACTGATTTACCAGGAGTCTATAAGGTGACTAAAAATCAAAGCTTCATTCTCAAGCCTCTGTGATGGCCACACAGAAGTTCTGAGAATGGACCTTGAACATAAGGAGATTTAGTTCAGCTGGACTGAACTTGCTTCTTTGCTAAGTCAAGTCACTCTGCACTCTTGGACACTTTGCACAGAATTTAATAAAATTTGTAGTTTGTTTACAGTGGTCTGTGTGGTGACGACTGCACAGGAAGGACCACAATTTCACGCGTGAAAGAAAAGTTTCTTGTTTTGCACTAGTTGTAAGTTTGCAAATTCCAAACATACATGTCTTAGTCATGTATTAGTTTGTGTGAGTTTACAAAGGTTACTGTACCTCCTTCCAAAAGTTCTATTTTGAAAAGAGAGGGGGAGGTAGGGATATGTAACCTGCAACTACCCTGTTAAGTCTTGAATTAGCAAAATCTAAGATCTTCAAAATGTTATTTCTCAATTTTCAAAATTTTCAACCTTTCTGTTCAAGTTGCAATATGCATGATGTGTATTCTGTTGTTTGCATTTTTGCTTTGTTCTTTGAAACAAAAGGGGGAGATGTTGCAGCCTGATTCAGGTGGGCCTGAGTGACCACCTTACAAGTTTCGTTTTCACCTTAAAAGGACATGTTTCCAGCCTCAACCAATTGGAGTCAGACCACCGCACCTGGGGTGGGGTCACTTGAGGTCATATATACCTGTGTTTTTGAATAAACTTGGGATTTGCTTTACATCACATTGGTGTGTGCAGTCTCACTAGGCCCTGGTTGCAACAGTCCTGTATTGTTATTTTTCGTCACTACCTCCCCGGGTCGGGAGTGGGTAATTTGCGCGCCTGCTGCCTTCCTTGGATGTGGTAGCCGTTTCTCAGGCTCCCTCTCCGGAATCGAACCCTGATTCCCCGTCACCCGTGGTCACCATGGTAGGCACAGACAGTACCATCGAAAGTTGATAGGGCAGACATTCGAATGGGTCGTCGCCGCCGCGGGGGCGTGCGATCGGCTCGAGGTTATCTAGAGTCACCAAAGCTGCCGGGCGGGCCCGGGTTGGTTTTGGTCTGATAAATGCACGCGTCCCCGGAGGTCGGCGCTCGTCGGCATGTATTAGCTCTAGAATTACCACAGTTATCCAAGGAGCGGGAGAGGAGCGACCAAAGGAACCATAACTGATTTAATGAGCCATTCGCAGTTTCACTGTACCGCCCGTGTGTACTTAGACATGCATGGCTTAAGCTTTGAGACAAGCATATGCTACTGGCAGGATCAACCAGGTAGCCGCCACCCGAGCGGCGACGCCGCCGCGCGGCAAAGCGCGCCGTGCGCGCTCCCGGAGGCCCCGCCGGCCGGCGCCGCCCTGCCAACCCTGACCGCCCCGGCTCTTTCACCACTCCGACCCGCGGGAGCGGCATCGCGGACGCGACGGTGGCGGCATGGCAGCGACGGGCACCGGCGGCGGCGGCGCACCGAGGCGCGGACGCGGCCGCGGGGGCGCGCCCGGGCGGGGAAGGCGCGGCGACTCGCGGACGCGAGACGGCGGCCGACCCCGGCGGCCGGCCCTTCCCGCGCCACCGCGGGCAAGGAGCCGGGACCGCTGCGCAGCTTTTTTCCGAGGCGGCGGCGGCGGCCCCGGGGAGCCGCCACGCGCCTTTCCTCTCCTTCTCTCTTGCCCCCCCCCGCCTTTTTCTCTCTCGCCTGCAAAAGCCCGCGGCTCGGCTGGGGCTGACCCGCCCCCGAAGCCGGCCCGGCCCGCGCTGGGGAAGCGACGGACGTGCTAGAGGAGACGGCGACCCGACGAGACGGGCGCGACCCGGCGACCGAGGCCCCCTTCACACGGGGCGGCTCGCTCGGCAGCAGGCGGCGGCGCGGCGACCGAGAGCACAGACACGCGGCAAACCCCGCGCCCACGGACGCGGACGCTTTCTGCTCGTTCCCTCGGCTCTCTCGGCTCCGCGGCCGCACCGCCGCCCGGGCGCTGCTCGCGGCCGGCACACCCACGGGGCACCACCCGGACCGAGGCCGGCGCCTACACGCCTCGCGTGCTCGGAAGGACACCTGAGGGCTCACGGGGCCACACGGCCGTCACACAGCCTGGGACGGTAGACGAGCCCCTCCCGGCAGCGGGAGGGACGACACCTCGCCCGCGACGGGAAGCGAATTGGAAAGGAGACCGCCCTGCCCGAACACCGACCCCCGCCAGAGCGAGAGCCGGCCCGCCTGGGGCCCTTTCCGACGCGACCCGAAAAGCCTCATCGATCGCAAACGGGACGGCCCCGCGGCCGTGCACACAACACACCTGGGACTACACGGAGGAGGAGGAGGAAGGGGCGAGGGAGCCCCGAGAGGCCGCCGACGCTTCCTCCTCTCTCGCCTCCCCGGGAGCTCACGGAGAGCGGCGCCGCCAGGGGAAAAGTCGCCGGCGCGCCGCAGGCCGACCCTTAGCCGCAAGCCCTCGGTTTTTGGGTTTTCTTTCCCGGCGGCGCCTCACGCGTTCCAAGGTTGCCACCGACCGTGCCGACGGGGCCACCGGCTTTCGCCCGCCTCGCGGCGATCGGCTTCCCCCGGAAAAGCCGGGGGACGGCAAGAGACGAGGGAAAAAAAGCACACGCGCCCGGGGGCGCCCGTCTTTCTCGTGTTCCGTGCTAGCCACGGCCGCCCGGGGCGGGGCCCGCGCCCCTCACTCCCCACCTGGGGGGGGGGACGCGGCTAATCTTTCAACGCGCCCGCCGCCTTCACGGCCGCCGGCCACCACACAGAAAAGGCCGGGACCGGTCGGCTGCGCCGCGCTTGGCGCGTGTGCTCGCCCGGCTTAGGGCCGGCGGAGGAAAAAAACGAAGGCCGGGAACGGGCGACCCCCACTTCGCCCGCAAACCCAGCGCACGGCTAACGGGAGCAGACCTTCTCAGAACCCGGGCCCTCCAGCAAGCCACGCCGGCGGGGCGGGCCCGACCGCACAACGGGCCACCCCGGCCGAGCGGCTCTGGCGCCGGCCGAAGAGGAAGGAGGAGCGAGGTGCCGCCACCTGGCCGGCCACCGCCTTTTGTGCACGATTCCCCAGGGCTCTCTTGTCGGGTTCTCCGGTCTGCCCGCGCGGCCACCAGCCACAGGAGTAGCCAGGCTGGCGCCGCCCAGGCGCAGACGCCCGCTCGAGGCGGGTCCCCGGCTTAGGGCCGAGGAAGGGAGGAAAAGAAAAGGGGGGCGAGGGGACGGAGTGCCGCCACCTCGCCCGCGGGAGCGGGGCAGTCCCGTCACCGAGCGCCTCCGGCAATCCGGGCGAGCCGAGGCGAGGCCGCACGCCCACCGGCGGTCCCCGTAAACACTCCCGAGACTGACGCAACTCGGGAGCGCAGGACAGGGCGCCGCCACCTCGACCCGGGCCATCTCAGGCGCTCTCGGGAGGCGGCCGGGCCGGAGCCTCGGCAGGCTCCGCGCTCTCCAGGCGTGCGCCCGGCCGCTCTCTGCCTGCTGGCGGGCTGCCGGTCCCCAGCCACCGACCGGGCCCCGCGCCTTCGCTGCCAACCGCGGCCCAGAAGCTCGCCGGCTTCACGGGCCTCCACAGCCCAGGGGCTCCAGGCCCCGCGCTCGAGGAGAAGGACGAGGCGCCGCCGCCGCCTCGCCGCCAACCGCGGGCCCGGAAGCTCGCCGGCTTCACGGGCCCCCACAGCCCAGGGGCTCCCAGGCCCCGCGCTCGAGGAGAAGGACGAGGCGCCGCCGCCGCCTCGCCGCCAACCGCGGGCCCGGAAGCTCGCCGGCTTCACGGGCCCCCACAGCCAAGGGGCTCCGGGCCCCGCGCTCCAGGACGAGGACGAGGCGCCGCCGCCGCCTCGCCGCCAACCGCGGGCCCGGAAGCTCGCCGGCTTCACGGGCCCCCACACAGCCCAAGCGCTCTCGCTCAAGGCCAGTGCCATGGGAAAAAAAGGACGAGGGCTCCGCCGCCTCGCCGCCATCCGTCCGTCTCGGCTCCCTGGGCCCCTCGGGAAATTAGCAGCCGACGCCGGCTCGGGCTGGACACTGGCGGGGTTCACCACGGATGTGGCTCCTCCCGCTCTCGTCGGTCCCAAGTCCCGGCTCTCTGTTTTTCTCTCTCTCGGCTCTCGCTTTGTCTCTCTCTCTCTCCTCTCCCCCCTTTGTCGGCTTGCTCCGTCATCGGGCACTTGGCAGAGCGGCGCCGGGACAAAGCCAGGTGACTCGTCCCCACCCCACCGCTGCGCACCGTCCTCGGGGTTGCCGGCGAACCGCGAACTCGCAAGTCCCGCCGCGCGCGGCAGCCACGGAGACCGACCGGTCCTGGAGCCCGCGACTGCCACCCCTTCCCGTAGTACGGCCAGACTAGTCCTGGCCCAGGCGCGCCTCCAAGGAAGGAGACCGGAGTCGAGCGGGGAGGCGCACGGGGGCTGGCCGCCTTTTACCATGACGTCACTGGAGGCAGCGGGAAACAGCGACCCCTTGGAGCAGGTGTGCAGCCGGAAGGGCGAAGAGGTCTACCTCGACACCGCCAGACACCCGCCAAGTCCCTTCGGAGCCGGGTAGACGTGCTGCCAGACGTCCAGCCGGGGCCGGGCAGGGATGCAGGCCCGAAGGCGAGCCGGGGCCGGAGACCTGCCGCCCGAGGCCAGCCGGAGCCGGGTAGACGTGTTGCCCGACGTCCAGAGGGGGCCGGGCAGAGATGCAGGCGCGAGGACGGCACCTGCCGGGAAGACCTGGTGCCCGAAAGCCGGCGGGTAGACCTGCTGCCCGGGAACGGGCGGGTAGACCTGGTGCCCGAGAGCCGGCGGGTAGACCTGGTGCTCTATTGCCGGCGGGTAGACCTGGTGTCCGAGAGCCGGCGGGTAGACCTGGTGCTGAGAAGCCGGCGGGTAGACCTGGTGCCCGGGAACGGGCGGGTAGACCTGGTGCCCGAGAGCCGGCGGGTAGACCTGGTGCCCGAAAGCCGGCGGGTAGACCTGGTGCCCGGGAACGGGCGGGTAGACCTGGTGCCCTATTGCCGGCGGGTAGACCTGGTGCCCTATTGCCGGCGGGTAGACCTGGTCGCCGAAGACCGGCGGGTAGACCTGGTCGCCGAAGACCGGCGGGTAGACCTGGTCGCCGAGAGCCGGCGGGTAGACCTGGCACCCGCGAGCCGGCGGGTAGACCTGATTTCCGCAGATCGGCGGGCAGAGCCGAGGCCCGAAAAAAGCCTTTCCAGCCTAACAACCAACCGCAGGGGCCGGGTAGACCTGTTCGGCGGAAAAGAGGCGGCAAACCCCGGTGCCCGCGGGCGTGAGGCTGCGGCCGGTGCCTATCTCGCCCACTTTCAGAGAGTCCCAGCTACTCCCCCCGTTTACCCGCACTTCCTGGAATCGCTTGCCTTTGGCATTCAGAACAGTGGGCACTCGAGCGCTGGAAAAGGAGTGGGCGGGCCGACGTGTGAGGCGAAACGGGGCGGTTTAGAAGCGGTTCCGAAAGCTCCGGGTTAGAGCTGGTCTCGCAGAGGAGAGGAAGAGACGCGCTTACCCAAAGGCGGCGGGTAGACCTGGTCGCCGAAAGACGGCGGGTAGACCTGGTCGCCGAAGACCGGCGGGTAGACCTGGTCGCCGATAGCCGGCGGGTAGACCTGGCACCCGCGAGCCGGCGGGTAGACCTGATTTCCGCAGATCGGCGGGCAGAGCCGAGGCCCGAAAAAAGCCTTTCCAGCCTAACAACCAACCGCAGGGGCCGGGTAGACCTGTTCGGCGGAAAAGAGGCGGCAAACCCCGGTGCCCGCGGGCGTGAGGCTGCGGCCGGTGCCTATCTCGCCCACTTTCAGAGAGTCCCAGCTACTCCCCCCGTTTACCCGCACTTCCTGGAATCGCTTGCCTTTGGCATTCAGAACAGTGGGCACTCGAGCGCTGGAAAAGGAGTGGGCGGGCCGACGTGTGAGGCGAAACGGGGCGGTTTAGAAGCGGTTCCGAAAGCTCCGGGTTAGAGCTGGTGTCGCAGAAGAGAGGCGTAGACGCGCTTTCCCAAAAGCGGCGGGTAGACCTGTTCGCCGTAAAGAGTTGGGTAGACCTGGTCGCCGAAAGATGGCGGGTAGACCTGGTCGCCGAAAGACGGCGGGTAGACCTGGTCGCCGAAGACCGGCGGGTAGACCTGGTCGCCGATAGCCGGCGGGTAGACCTGGCACCCGCGAGCCGGCGGGTAGACCTGATTTCCGCAGATCGGCGGGCAGAGCCGAGGCCCGAAAAAAGCCTTTCCAGCCTAACAACCAACCGCAGGGGCCGGGAAGACCTGTTCGTCGGAAAAGAGGCGGCAAACCCCGGTGCCCGCGGGCGTGAGGCTGCGGCCGGTGCCTATCTCGCCCACTTTCAGAGAGTCCCAGCTACTCCCCCCGTTTACCCGCACTTCCTGGAATCGCTTGCCTTTGGCATTCAGAACAGTGGGCACTCGAGCGCTGGAAAAGGAGTGGGCGGGCCGACGTGTGAGGCGAAACGGGGCGGTTTAGAAGCGGTTCCGAAAGCTCCGGGTTAGAGCTGGTCTCGCAGAGGTGAGGAAGAGACGCGCTTACCCAAAGGCGGCGGGTAGACCTGGTCGCCGAAAGACGGCGGGTAGACCTGGTCGCCGAAGACCGGCGGGTAGACCTGGTCGCCGATAGCCGGCGGGTAGACCTGGCACCCGCGAGCCGGCGGGTAGACCTGATTTCCGCAGATCGGCGGGCAGAGCCGAGGCCCGAAAAAAGCCTTTCCAGCCTAACAACCAACCGCAGGGGCCGGGAAGACCTGTTCGGCGGAAAAGAGGCGGCAAACCCCGGTGCCCGCGGGCGTGAGGCTGCGGCCGGTGCCTATCTCGCCCACTTTCAGAGAGTCCCAGCTACTCCCCCCGTTTACCCGCACTTCCTGGAATCGCTTGCCTTTGGCATTCAGAACAGTGGGCACTCGAGCGCTGGAAAAGGAGTGGGCGGGCCGACGTGTGAGGCGAAAAGGGGCGGTTTAGAAGCGGTTCCGAAAGCTCCGGGTTAGAGCTGGTCTCGCAGAGGAGAGGAAGAGACGCGCTTACCCAAAGGCGGCGGGTAGACCTGGTCGCCGAAAGACGGCGGGTAGACCTGGTCGCCGAAGACCGGCGGGTAGACCTGGTCGCCGAGAGCCGGCGGGTAGACCTGGCACCCGCGAGCCGGCGGGTAGACCTGATTTCCGCAGATCGGCGGGCAGAGCCGAGGCCCGAAAAAAGCCTTTCCAGCCTAACAACCAACCGCAGGGGCCGGGTAGACCTGTTCGGCGGAAAAGAGGCGGCAAACCCCGGTGCCCGCGGGCGTGAGGCTGCGGCCGGTGCCTATCTCGCCCACTTTCAGAGAGTCCCAGCTACTCCCCCCGTTTACCCGCACTTCCTGGAATCGCTTGCCTTTGGCATTCAGAACAGTGGGCACTCGAGCGCTGGAAAAGGAGTGGGCGGGCCGACGTGTGAGGCGAAAAGGGGCGGTTTAGAAGCGGTTCCGAAAGCTCCGGGTTAGAGCTGGTCTCGCAGAGGAGAGGAAGAGACGCGCTTACCCAAAGGCGGCGGGTAGACCTGGTCGCCGAAATACGGCGGGTAGACCTGGTCGCCGAAGACCGGCGGGTAGACCTGGTCGCCGATAGCCGGCGGGTAGACCTGGCACCCGCGAGCCGGCGGGTAGACCTGATGTCCGCAACTCGGCGGGCAGAGCCGAGGTCCGAAAAAAGCCTTTCCATCCTAACAACCAACCGCAGGGGCCGGGAAGACCTGTTCGGCGGAAAAGAGGCGGCAAACCCCGGTGCCCGCGGGCGTGAGGCTGCGGCCGGTGCCTATCTCGCCCACTTTCAGAGAGTCCCAGCTACTCCCCCCGTTTACCCGCACTTCCTGGAATCGCTTGCCTTTGGCATTCAGAACAGTGGGCACTCGAGCGCTGGAAAAGGAGTGGGCGGGCCGACGTGTGAGGCGAAAAGGGGCGGTTTAGAAGCGGTTCCGAAAGCTCCGGGTTAGAGCTGGTGTCGCAGAATAGAGGCGTAGACGCGCTTTCCCAAAGGCGGCGGGTAGACCTGTTCGCCGTAAAGAGTTGGGTAGACCTGGTCGCCGAAAGACGGCGGGTAGACCTGGTTGCCGAAAGACGGCGGGTAGACCTGGTCGCCGAAGACCGGCGGGTAGACCTGGTCGCCGATAGCCGGCGGGTAGACCTGGCACCCGCGAGCCGGCGGGTAGACCTGATTTCCGCAGATCGGCGGGCAGAGCCGAGGCCCGAAAAAAGCCTTTCCAGCCTAACAACCAACCGCAGGGGCCGGGAAGACCTGTTCGGCGGAAAAGAGGCGGCAAACCCCGGTGCCCGCGGGCGTGAGGCTACGGCCGGTGCCTATCTCGCCCACTTTCAGAGAGTCCCAGCTACTCCCCCCGTTTACCCGCACTTCCTGGAATCGCTTGCCTTTGGCATTCAGAACAGTGGGCACTCGAGCGCTGGAAAAGGAGTGGGCGGGCCGACGTGTGAGGCGAAAAGGGGCGGTTTAGAAGCGGTTCCGAAAGCTCCGGGTTAGAGCTGGTCTCGCAGAGGAGAGGAAGAGACGCGCTTACCCAAAGGCGGCGGGTAGACCTGGTCGCCGAAAGACGGCGGGTAGACCTGGTCGCCGAAGACCGGCGGGTAGACCTGGTCGCCGATAGCCGGCGGGTAGACCTGGCACCCGCGAGCCGGCGGGTAGACCTGATTTCCGCAGATCGGCGGGCAGAGCCGAGGCCCGAAAAAAGCCTTTCCAGCCTAACAACCAACCGCAGGGGCCGGGTAGACCTGTTCGGCGGAAAAGAGGCGGCAAACCCCGGTGCCCGCGGGCGTGAGGCTGCGGCCGGTGCCTATCTCGCCCACTTTCAGAGAGTCCCAGCTACTCCCCCCGTTTACCCGCACTTCCTGGAATCGCTTGCCTTTGGCATTCAGAACAGTGGGCACTCGAGCGCTGGAAAAGGAGTGGGCGGGCCGACGTGTGAGGCGAAAAGGGGCGGTTTAGAAGCGGTTCCGAAAGCTCCGGGTTAGAGCTGGTCTCGCAGAGGAGAGGAAGAGACGCGCTTACCCAAAGGCGGCGGGTAGACCTGGTCGCCGAAAGACGGCGGGTAGACCTGGTGCCCGGGAACGGTCGGGTAGACCTGGTGCCCTATTGCCGGCGGGTAGACCTGGTGCCCTATTGCCGGCGGGTAGACCTGGTCGCCGAAGACCGGCGGGTAGACCTGGTCGCCGAAGACCGGCGGGTAGACCTGGTCGCCGAGAGCCGGCGGGTAGACCTGGCACCCGCGAGCCGGCGGGTAGACCTGATGTCCGCAAGTCGGCGGGCAGAGCCGAGGCCCGAAAAAAGCCTTTCCCGCCTAACAACCAACCGCAGGGGCCGGGTAGACCTGTTCGGCGGAAAAGAGGCGGCAAAACACGGTGCCCGCGGGCGTGAGGCTGCGGCCGGTGCCTATCTCGCCCACTTTCAGAGAGTCCCAGCTACTCCCCCCGTTTACCCGCACTTCCTGGGATCGCTTGCCTTTGGCATTCAGAACAGTGGGCACTCGAGCGCTGGAAAAGGAGTGGGCGGGCCGACGTGTGAGGCGAAAAGGGGCGGTTTAGAAGCGGTTCCGAAAGCTCCGGGTTAGAGCTGGTCTCGCAGAGGAGAGGAAGAGACGCGCTTACCCAAAGACGGCGGGTAGACCTGGTCGCCGAAAGACGGCGGGTAGACCTGGTCGCCGAAGACCGGCGGGTAGACCTGGTCGCCGAGAGCCGGCGGGTAGACCTGGCACCCGCGAGCCGGCGGGTAGACCTGATATCCGCAAGTCGGCGGGCAGAGCCGAGGCCCGAAAAAAGCCTTTCCAGCCTAACAACCAACCGCAGGGGCCGGGTAGACCGGTTCGGCGGAAAAGAGGCGGCAGAACCCGGTGCCCGCGGGCGGGAGGCTGCGGCCGGTGCCTATCTCGCCCACCTTCAGAGAGTCCCAGCTACTCCCCCCGTTTACCCGCACTTCCTGGAATCGCTTGCTTTTGAATTTCAGAACAGTGGGCACTCGTAGCGCTGGAAAAGCAGCGGGCAGGCCGAGGTGTGAGGCGAAAAAGGGCGGTTTAGAAGCGGTTCCGAAAGCTCCGGGTTAGAGCTGGTGCCGCAGAAGAGAGGCGGAGACGCGCTTTCCCAAAGGCGGCGGGTAGACCTGTTCGCCGTAAAGAGGCGGGTAGACCTGTTCGCCGAAAGACGGCGGGTAGACCTGGTCATCGAAACACGGCGGGTAGACCTGGTCGCCGAAACGCGGCGGGTAGACCTGGTCTCCGAACACCGGCGGGTAGACCTGACGCCATAGAGCCGGCGGGTAGACTTGGTGCCCGAAAACTGGCGGGTAGACCTGGTGCCCGGGACCGGGCGGGTAGACCTGGTTCCCGAAAACCGGCGGGTAGACCTGGTCCCGAAAGCCGGCGGGTAGACCTGGTGCCCTAGAGCGGGCGGGTAGACCTGGGGCCCGAAAGCCGGCGGGGAGACCCGGCAGCCCCAGATCGGGCGGGTAGACCCAGTTCCCCAGAGGAGACCGG
>NC_092460.1:23969374-23974374 GCF_047495875.1 Pithys albifrons albifrons
CGCTGCGCAGCTTTTTTCCGAGGCGGCGGCGGCGGCCCCGGGGAGCCGCCACGCGCCTTTCCTCTCCTTCTCTCTTGCCCCCCCCCGCCTTTTTCTCTCTCGCCTGCAAAAGCCCGCGGCTCGGCTGGGGCTGACCCGCCCCCGAAGCCGGCCCGGCCCGCGCTGGGGAAGCGACGGACGTGCTAGAGGAGACGGCGACCCGACGAGACGGGCGCGACCCGGCGACCGAGGCCTCCTTCACACGGGGCGGCTCGCTCGGCAGCAGGCGGCGGCGCGGCGACCGAGAGCACAGACACGCGGCAAACCCCGCGCCCACGGACGCGGACGCTTTCTGCTCGTTCCCTCGGCTCTCTCGGCTCCGCGGCCGCACCGCCGCCCGGGCGCTGCTCGCGGCCGGCACACCCACGGGGCACCACCCGGACCGAGGCCGGCGCCTACACGCCTCGCGTGCTCGGAAGGACACCTGAGGGCTCACGGGGCCACACGGCCGTCACACAGCCTGGGACGGTAGACGAGCCCCTCCCGGCAGCGGGAGGGACGACACCTCGCCCGCGACGGGAAGCGAATTGGAAAGGAGACCGCCCTGCCCGAACACCGACCCCCGCCAGAGCGAGAGCCGGCCCGCCTGGGGCCCTTTCCGACGCGACCCGAAAAGCCTCATCGATCGCAAACGGGACGGCCCCGCGGCCGTGCACACAACACACCTGGGACTACACGGAGGAGGAGGAGGAAGGGGCGAGGGAGCCCCGAGAGGCCGCCGACGCTTCCTCCTCTCTCGCCTCCCCGGGAGCTCACGGAGAGCGGCGCCGCCAGGGGAAAAGTCGCCGGCGCGCCGCAGGCCGACCCTTAGCCGCAAGCCCTCGGTTTTTGGGTTTTCTTTCCCGGCGGCGCCTCACGCGTTCCAAGGTTGCCACCGACCGTGCCGACGGGGCCACCGGCTTTCGCCCGCCTCGCGGCGATCGGCTTCCCCCGGAAAAGCCGGGGGACGGCAAGAGACGAGGGAAAAAAAGCACACGCGCCCGGGGGCGCCCGTCTTTCTCGTGTTCCGTGCTAGCCACGGCCGCCCGGGGCGGGGCCCGCGCCCCTCACTCCCCACCTGGGGGGGGGGACGCGGCTAATCTTTCAACGCGCCCGCCGCCTTCACGGCCGCCGGCCACCACACAGAAAAGGCCGGGACCGGTCGGCTGCGCCGCGCTTGGCGCGTGTGCTCGCCCGGCTTAGGGCCGGCGGAGGAAAAAAACGAAGGCCGGGAACGGGCGACCCCCACTTCGCCCGCAAACCCAGCGCACGGCTAACGGGAGCAGACCTTCTCAGAACCCGGGCCCTCCAGCAAGCCACGCCGGCGGGGCGGGCCCGACCGCACAACGGGCCACCCCGGCCGAGCGGCTCTGGCGCCGGCCGAAGAGGAAGGAGGAGCGAGGTGCCGCCACCTGGCCGGCCACCGCCTTTTGTGCACGATTCCCCAGGGCTCTCTTGTCGGGTTCTCCGGTCTGCCCGCGCGGCCACCAGCCACAGGAGTAGCCAGGCTGGCGCCGCCCAGGCGCAGACGCCCGCTCGAGGCGGGTCCCCGGCTTAGGGCCGAGGAAGGGAGGAAAAGAAAAGGGGGGCGAGGGGACGGAGTGCCGCCACCTCGCCCGCGGGAGCGGGGCAGTCCCGTCACCGAGCGCCTCCGGCAATCCGGGCGAGCCGAGGCGAGGCCGCACGCCCACCGGCGGTCCCCGTAAACACTCCCGAGACTGACGCAACTCGGGAGCGCAGGACAGGGCGCCGCCACCTCGACCCGGGCCATCTCAGGCGCTCTCGGGAGGCGGCCGGGCCGGAGCCTCGGCAGGCTCCGCGCTCTCCAGGCGTGCGCCCGGCCGCTCTCTGCCTGCTGGCGGGCTGCCGGTCCCCAGCCACCGACCGGGCCCCGCGCCTTCGCTGCCAACCGCGGCCCAGAAGCTCGCCGGCTTCACGGGCCTCCACAGCCCAGGGGCTCCAGGCCCCGCGCTCGAGGAGAAGGACGAGGCGCCGCCGCCGCCTCGCCGCCAACCGCGGGCCCGGAAGCTCGCCGGCTTCACGGGCCCCCACAGCCCAGGGGCTCCCAGGCCCCGCGCTCGAGGAGAAGGACGAGGCGCCGCCGCCGCCTCGCCGCCAACCGCGGGCCCGGAAGCTCGCCGGCTTCACGGGCCCCCACAGCCAAGGGGCTCCGGGCCCCGCGCTCCAGGACGAGGACGAGGCGCCGCCGCCGCCTCGCCGCCAACCGCGGGCCCGGAAGCTCGCCGGCTTCACGGGCCCCCACACAGCCCAAGCGCTCTCGCTCAAGGCCAGTGCCATGGGAAAAAAAGGACGAGGGCTCCGCCGCCTCGCCGCCATCCGTCCGTCTCGGCTCCCTGGGCCCCTCGGGAAATTAGCAGCCGACGCCGGCTCGGGCTGGACACTGGCGGGGTTCACCACGGATGTGGCTCCTCCCGCTCTCGTCGGTCCCAAGTCCCGGCTCTCTGTTTTTCTCTCTCTCGGCTCTCGCTTTGTCTCTCTCTCTCTCCTCTCCCCCCTTTGTCGGCTTGCTCCGTCATCGGGCACTTGGCAGAGCGGCGCCGGGACAAAGCCAGGTGACTCGTCCCCACCCCACCGCTGCGCACCGTCCTCGGGGTTGCCGGCGAACCGCGAACTCGCAAGTCCCGCCGCGCGCGGCAGCCACGGAGACCGACCGGTCCTGGAGCCCGCGACTGCCACCCCTTCCCGTAGTACGGCCAGACTAGTCCTGGCCCAGGCGCGCCTCCAAGGAAGGAGACCGGAGTCGAGCGGGGAGGCGCACGGGGGCTGGCCGCCTTTTACCATGACGTCACTGGAGGCAGCGGGAAACAGCGACCCCTTGGAGCAGGTGTGCAGCCGGAAGGGCGAAGAGGTCTACCTCGACACCGCCAGACACCCGCCAAGTCCCTTCGGAGCCGGGTAGACGTGCTGCCAGACGTCCAGCCGGGGCCGGGCAGGGATGCAGGCCCGAAGGCGAGCCGGGGCCGGAGACCTGCCGCCCGAGGCCAGCCGGAGCCGGGTAGACGTGTTGCCCGACGTCCAGAGGGGGCCGGGCAGAGATGCAGGCGCGAGGACGGCACCTGCCGGGAAGACCTGGTGCCCGAAAGCCGGCGGGTAGACCTGCTGCCCGGGAACGGGCGGGTAGACCTGGTGCCCGAGAGCCGGCGGGTAGACCTGGTGCTCTATTGCCGGCGGGTAGACCTGGTGTCCGAGAGCCGGCGGGTAGACCTGGTGCTGAGAAGCCGGCGGGTAGACCTGGTGCCCGGGAACGGGCGGGTAGACCTGGTGCCCGAGAGCCGGCGGGTAGACCTGGTGCCCGAAAGCCGGCGGGTAGACCTGGTGCCCGGGAACGGGCGGGTAGACCTGGTGCCCTATTGCCGGCGGGTAGACCTGGTGCCCTATTGCCGGCGGGTAGACCTGGTCGCCGAAGACCGGCGGGTAGACCTGGTCGCCGAAGACCGGCGGGTAGACCTGGTCGCCGAGAGCCGGCGGGTAGACCTGGCACCCGCGAGCCGGCGGGTAGACCTGATGTCCGCAAGTCGGCGGGCAGAGCCGAGGCCCGAAAAAAGCCTTTCCCGCCTAACAACCAACCGCAGGGGCCGGGTAGACCTGTTCGGCGGAAAAGAGGCGGCAAAACACGGTGCCCGCGGGCGTGAGGCTGCGGCCGGTGCCTATCTCGCCCACTTTCAGAGAGTCCCAGCTACTCCCCCCGTTTACCCGCACTTCCTGGGATCGCTTGCCTTTGGCATTCAGAACAGTGGGCACTCGAGCGCTGGAAAAGGAGTGGGCGGGCCGACGTGTGAGGCGAAAAGGGGCGGTTTAGAAGCGGTTCCGAAAGCTCCGGGTTAGAGCTGGTCTCGCAGAGGAGAGGAAGAGACGCGCTTACCCAAAGACGGCGGGTAGACCTGGTCGCCGAAAGACGGCGGGTAGACCTGGTCGCCGAAGACCGGCGGGTAGACCTGGTCGCCGAGAGCCGGCGGGTAGACCTGGCACCCGCGAGCCGGCGGGTAGACCTGATATCCGCAAGTCGGCGGGCAGAGCCGAGGCCCGAAAAAAGCCTTTCCAGCCTAACAACCAACCGCAGGGGCCGGGTAGACCGGTTCGGCGGAAAAGAGGCGGCAGAACCCGGTGCCCGCGGGCGGGAGGCTGCGGCCGGTGCCTATCTCGCCCACCTTCAGAGAGTCCCAGCTACTCCCCCCGTTTACCCGCACTTCCTGGAATCGCTTGCTTTTGAATTTCAGAACAGTGGGCACTCGTAGCGCTGGAAAAGCAGCGGGCAGGCCGAGGTGTGAGGCGAAAAAGGGCGGTTTAGAAGCGGTTCCGAAAGCTCCGGGTTAGAGCTGGTGCCGCAGAAGAGAGGCGGAGACGCGCTTTCCCAAAGGCGGCGGGTAGACCTGTTCGCCGTAAAGAGGCGGGTAGACCTGTTCGCCGAAAGACGGCGGGTAGACCTGGTCATCGAAACACGGCGGGTAGACCTGGTCGCCGAAACGCGGCGGGTAGACCTGGTCTCCGAACACCGGCGGGTAGACCTGACGCCATAGAGCCGGCGGGTAGACTTGGTGCCCGAAAACTGGCGGGTAGACCTGGTGCCCGGGACCGGGCGGGTAGACCTGGTTCCCGAAAACCGGCGGGTAGACCTGGTCCCGAAAGCCGGCGGGTAGACCTGGTGCCCTAGAGCGGGCGGGTAGACCTGGGGCCCGAAAGCCGGCGGGGAGACCCGGCAGCCCCAGATCGGGCGGGTAGACCCAGTTCCCCAGAGGAGACCGGGAGGCCCGGTCGCCGAGAGGCGGACGTTACACCTGGTGCCCGAGAGCGGGCGGGTAGGCGAGGCGCCCGGGAGGAGGCGGGCAGGCGGAAACGACACGTCTGGGCGTGGCAGCCGAAAGCAGAGACGGGGAGGCGCCAGAGTTGCCGTCTCGCGCCAGAGTTCTCGTCTCGTCCCGTCCCGTCCCCTCAGCCGCCGCGCAGAGCCGGCGAGACCCGGC
>NC_092460.1:23986874-23994374 GCF_047495875.1 Pithys albifrons albifrons
CCCACGGGGCACCACCCGGACCGAGGCCGGCGCCTACACGCCTCGCGTGCTCGGAAGGACACCTGAGGGCTCACGGGGCCACACGGCCGTCACACAGCCTGGGACGGTAGACGAGCCCCTCCCGGCAGCGGGAGGGACGACACCTCGCCCGCGACGGGAAGCGAATTGGAAAGGAGACCGCCCTGCCCGAACACCGACCCCCGCCAGAGCGAGAGCCGGCCCGCCTGGGGCCCTTTCCGACGCGACCCGAAAAGCCTCATCGATCGCAAACGGGACGGCCCCGCGGCCGTGCACACAACACACCTGGGACTACACGGAGGAGGAGGAGGAAGGGGCGAGGGAGCCCCGAGAGGCCGCCGACGCTTCCTCCTCTCTCGCCTCCCCGGGAGCTCACGGAGAGCGGCGCCGCCAGGGGAAAAGTCGCCGGCGCGCCGCAGGCCGACCCTTAGCCGCAAGCCCTCGGTTTTTGGGTTTTCTTTCCCGGCGGCGCCTCACGCGTTCCAAGGTTGCCACCGACCGTGCCGACGGGGCCACCGGCTTTCGCCCGCCTCGCGGCGATCGGCTTCCCCCGGAAAAGCCGGGGGACGGCAAGAGACGAGGGAAAAAAAGCACACGCGCCCGGGGGCGCCCGTCTTTCTCGTGTTCCGTGCTAGCCACGGCCGCCCGGGGCGGGGCCCGCGCCCCTCACTCCCCACCTGGGGGGGGGGACGCGGCTAATCTTTCAACGCGCCCGCCGCCTTCACGGCCGCCGGCCACCACACAGAAAAGGCCGGGACCGGTCGGCTGCGCCGCGCTTGGCGCGTGTGCTCGCCCGGCTTAGGGCCGGCGGAGGAAAAAAACGAAGGCCGGGAACGGGCGACCCCCACTTCGCCCGCAAACCCAGCGCACGGCTAACGGGAGCAGACCTTCTCAGAACCCGGGCCCTCCAGCAAGCCACGCCGGCGGGGCGGGCCCGACCGCACAACGGGCCACCCCGGCCGAGCGGCTCTGGCGCCGGCCGAAGAGGAAGGAGGAGCGAGGTGCCGCCACCTGGCCGGCCACCGCCTTTTGTGCACGATTCCCCAGGGCTCTCTTGTCGGGTTCTCCGGTCTGCCCGCGCGGCCACCAGCCACAGGAGTAGCCAGGCTGGCGCCGCCCAGGCGCAGACGCCCGCTCGAGGCGGGTCCCCGGCTTAGGGCCGAGGAAGGGAGGAAAAGAAAAGGGGGGCGAGGGGACGGAGTGCCGCCACCTCGCCCGCGGGAGCGGGGCAGTCCCGTCACCGAGCGCCTCCGGCAATCCGGGCGAGCCGAGGCGAGGCCGCACGCCCACCGGCGGTCCCCGTAAACACTCCCGAGACTGACGCAACTCGGGAGCGCAGGACAGGGCGCCGCCACCTCGACCCGGGCCATCTCAGGCGCTCTCGGGAGGCGGCCGGGCCGGAGCCTCGGCAGGCTCCGCGCTCTCCAGGCGTGCGCCCGGCCGCTCTCTGCCTGCTGGCGGGCTGCCGGTCCCCAGCCACCGACCGGGCCCCGCGCCTTCGCTGCCAACCGCGGCCCAGAAGCTCGCCGGCTTCACGGGCCTCCACAGCCCAGGGGCTCCAGGCCCCGCGCTCGAGGAGAAGGACGAGGCGCCGCCGCCGCCTCGCCGCCAACCGCGGGCCCGGAAGCTCGCCGGCTTCACGGGCCCCCACAGCCCAGGGGCTCCCAGGCCCCGCGCTCGAGGAGAAGGACGAGGCGCCGCCGCCGCCTCGCCGCCAACCGCGGGCCCGGAAGCTCGCCGGCTTCACGGGCCCCCACAGCCAAGGGGCTCCGGGCCCCGCGCTCCAGGACGAGGACGAGGCGCCGCCGCCGCCTCGCCGCCAACCGCGGGCCCGGAAGCTCGCCGGCTTCACGGGCCCCCACACAGCCCAAGCGCTCTCGCTCAAGGCCAGTGCCATGGGAAAAAAAGGACGAGGGCTCCGCCGCCTCGCCGCCATCCGTCCGTCTCGGCTCCCTGGGCCCCTCGGGAAATTAGCAGCCGACGCCGGCTCGGGCTGGACACTGGCGGGGTTCACCACGGATGTGGCTCCTCCCGCTCTCGTCGGTCCCAAGTCCCGGCTCTCTGTTTTTCTCTCTCTCGGCTCTCGCTTTGTCTCTCTCTCTCTCCTCTCCCCCCTTTGTCGGCTTGCTCCGTCATCGGGCACTTGGCAGAGCGGCGCCGGGACAAAGCCAGGTGACTCGTCCCCACCCCACCGCTGCGCACCGTCCTCGGGGTTGCCGGCGAACCGCGAACTCGCAAGTCCCGCCGCGCGCGGCAGCCACGGAGACCGACCGGTCCTGGAGCCCGCGACTGCCACCCCTTCCCGTAGTACGGCCAGACTAGTCCTGGCCCAGGCGCGCCTCCAAGGAAGGAGACCGGAGTCGAGCGGGGAGGCGCACGGGGGCTGGCCGCCTTTTACCATGACGTCACTGGAGGCAGCGGGAAACAGCGACCCCTTGGAGCAGGTGTGCAGCCGGAAGGGCGAAGAGGTCTACCTCGACACCGCCAGACACCCGCCAAGTCCCTTCGGAGCCGGGTAGACGTGCTGCCAGACGTCCAGCCGGGGCCGGGCAGGGATGCAGGCCCGAAGGCGAGCCGGGGCCGGAGACCTGCCGCCCGAGGCCAGCCGGAGCCGGGTAGACGTGTTGCCCGACGTCCAGAGGGGGCCGGGCAGAGATGCAGGCGCGAGGACGGCACCTGCCGGGAAGACCTGGTGCCCGAAAGCCGGCGGGTAGACCTGCTGCCCGGGAACGGGCGGGTAGACCTGGTGCCCGAGAGCCGGCGGGTAGACCTGGTGCTCTATTGCCGGCGGGTAGACCTGGTGTCCGAGAGCCGGCGGGTAGACCTGGTGCTGAGAAGCCGGCGGGTAGACCTGGTGCCCGGGAACGGGCGGGTAGACCTGGTGCCCGAGAGCCGGCGGGTAGACCTGGTGCCCGAAAGCCGGCGGGTAGACCTGGTGCCCGGGAACGGGCGGGTAGACCTGGTGCCCTATTGCCGGCGGGTAGACCTGGTGCCCTATTGCCGGCGGGTAGACCTGGTCGCCGAAGACCGGCGGGTAGACCTGGTCGCCGAAGACCGGCGGGTAGACCTGGTCGCCGAGAGCCGGCGGGTAGACCTGGCACCCGCGAGCCGGCGGGTAGACCTGATTTCCGCAGATCGGCGGGCAGAGCCGAGGCCCGAAAAAAGCCTTTCCAGCCTAACAACCAACCGCAGGGGCCGGGTAGACCTGTTCGGCGGAAAAGAGGCGGCAAACCCCGGTGCCCGCGGGCGTGAGGCTGCGGCCGGTGCCTATCTCGCCCACTTTCAGAGAGTCCCAGCTACTCCCCCCGTTTACCCGCACTTCCTGGAATCGCTTGCCTTTGGCATTCAGAACAGTGGGCACTCGAGCGCTGGAAAAGGAGTGGGCGGGCCGACGTGTGAGGCGAAACGGGGCGGTTTAGAAGCGGTTCCGAAAGCTCCGGGTTAGAGCTGGTCTCGCAGAGGAGAGGAAGAGACGCGCTTACCCAAAGGCGGCGGGTAGACCTGGTCGCCGAAAGACGGCGGGTAGACCTGGTCGCCGAAGACCGGCGGGTAGACCTGGTCGCCGATAGCCGGCGGGTAGACCTGGCACCCGCGAGCCGGCGGGTAGACCTGATTTCCGCAGATCGGCGGGCAGAGCCGAGGCCCGAAAAAAGCCTTTCCAGCCTAACAACCAACCGCAGGGGCCGGGTAGACCTGTTCGGCGGAAAAGAGGCGGCAAACCCCGGTGCCCGCGGGCGTGAGGCTGCGGCCGGTGCCTATCTCGCCCACTTTCAGAGAGTCCCAGCTACTCCCCCCGTTTACCCGCACTTCCTGGAATCGCTTGCCTTTGGCATTCAGAACAGTGGGCACTCGAGCGCTGGAAAAGGAGTGGGCGGGCCGACGTGTGAGGCGAAACGGGGCGGTTTAGAAGCGGTTCCGAAAGCTCCGGGTTAGAGCTGGTGTCGCAGAAGAGAGGCGTAGACGCGCTTTCCCAAAAGCGGCGGGTAGACCTGTTCGCCGTAAAGAGTTGGGTAGACCTGGTCGCCGAAAGATGGCGGGTAGACCTGGTCGCCGAAAGACGGCGGGTAGACCTGGTCGCCGAAGACCGGCGGGTAGACCTGGTCGCCGATAGCCGGCGGGTAGACCTGGCACCCGCGAGCCGGCGGGTAGACCTGATTTCCGCAGATCGGCGGGCAGAGCCGAGGCCCGAAAAAAGCCTTTCCAGCCTAACAACCAACCGCAGGGGCCGGGAAGACCTGTTCGTCGGAAAAGAGGCGGCAAACCCCGGTGCCCGCGGGCGTGAGGCTGCGGCCGGTGCCTATCTCGCCCACTTTCAGAGAGTCCCAGCTACTCCCCCCGTTTACCCGCACTTCCTGGAATCGCTTGCCTTTGGCATTCAGAACAGTGGGCACTCGAGCGCTGGAAAAGGAGTGGGCGGGCCGACGTGTGAGGCGAAACGGGGCGGTTTAGAAGCGGTTCCGAAAGCTCCGGGTTAGAGCTGGTCTCGCAGAGGTGAGGAAGAGACGCGCTTACCCAAAGGCGGCGGGTAGACCTGGTCGCCGAAAGACGGCGGGTAGACCTGGTCGCCGAAGACCGGCGGGTAGACCTGGTCGCCGATAGCCGGCGGGTAGACCTGGCACCCGCGAGCCGGCGGGTAGACCTGATTTCCGCAGATCGGCGGGCAGAGCCGAGGCCCGAAAAAAGCCTTTCCAGCCTAACAACCAACCGCAGGGGCCGGGAAGACCTGTTCGGCGGAAAAGAGGCGGCAAACCCCGGTGCCCGCGGGCGTGAGGCTGCGGCCGGTGCCTATCTCGCCCACTTTCAGAGAGTCCCAGCTACTCCCCCCGTTTACCCGCACTTCCTGGAATCGCTTGCCTTTGGCATTCAGAACAGTGGGCACTCGAGCGCTGGAAAAGGAGTGGGCGGGCCGACGTGTGAGGCGAAAAGGGGCGGTTTAGAAGCGGTTCCGAAAGCTCCGGGTTAGAGCTGGTCTCGCAGAGGAGAGGAAGAGACGCGCTTACCCAAAGGCGGCGGGTAGACCTGGTCGCCGAAAGACGGCGGGTAGACCTGGTCGCCGAAGACCGGCGGGTAGACCTGGTCGCCGAGAGCCGGCGGGTAGACCTGGCACCCGCGAGCCGGCGGGTAGACCTGATTTCCGCAGATCGGCGGGCAGAGCCGAGGCCCGAAAAAAGCCTTTCCAGCCTAACAACCAACCGCAGGGGCCGGGTAGACCTGTTCGGCGGAAAAGAGGCGGCAAACCCCGGTGCCCGCGGGCGTGAGGCTGCGGCCGGTGCCTATCTCGCCCACTTTCAGAGAGTCCCAGCTACTCCCCCCGTTTACCCGCACTTCCTGGAATCGCTTGCCTTTGGCATTCAGAACAGTGGGCACTCGAGCGCTGGAAAAGGAGTGGGCGGGCCGACGTGTGAGGCGAAAAGGGGCGGTTTAGAAGCGGTTCCGAAAGCTCCGGGTTAGAGCTGGTCTCGCAGAGGAGAGGAAGAGACGCGCTTACCCAAAGGCGGCGGGTAGACCTGGTCGCCGAAATACGGCGGGTAGACCTGGTCGCCGAAGACCGGCGGGTAGACCTGGTCGCCGATAGCCGGCGGGTAGACCTGGCACCCGCGAGCCGGCGGGTAGACCTGATTTCCGCAGATCGGCGGGCAGAGCCGAGGCCCGAAAAAAGCCTTTCCAGCCTAACAACCAACCGCAGGGGCCGGGAAGACCTGTTCGGCGGAAAAGAGGCGGCAAACCCCGGTGCCCGCGGGCGTGAGGCTACGGCCGGTGCCTATCTCGCCCACTTTCAGAGAGTCCCAGCTACTCCCCCCGTTTACCCGCACTTCCTGGAATCGCTTGCCTTTGGCATTCAGAACAGTGGGCACTCGAGCGCTGGAAAAGGAGTGGGCGGGCCGACGTGTGAGGCGAAAAGGGGCGGTTTAGAAGCGGTTCCGAAAGCTCCGGGTTAGAGCTGGTCTCGCAGAGGAGAGGAAGAGACGCGCTTACCCAAAGGCGGCGGGTAGACCTGGTCGCCGAAAGACGGCGGGTAGACCTGGTCGCCGAAGACCGGCGGGTAGACCTGGTCGCCGATAGCCGGCGGGTAGACCTGGCACCCGCGAGCCGGCGGGTAGACCTGATTTCCGCAGATCGGCGGGCAGAGCCGAGGCCCGAAAAAAGCCTTTCCAGCCTAACAACCAACCGCAGGGGCCGGGTAGACCTGTTCGGCGGAAAAGAGGCGGCAAACCCCGGTGCCCGCGGGCGTGAGGCTGCGGCCGGTGCCTATCTCGCCCACTTTCAGAGAGTCCCAGCTACTCCCCCCGTTTACCCGCACTTCCTGGAATCGCTTGCCTTTGGCATTCAGAACAGTGGGCACTCGAGCGCTGGAAAAGGAGTGGGCGGGCCGACGTGTGAGGCGAAAAGGGGCGGTTTAGAAGCGGTTCCGAAAGCTCCGGGTTAGAGCTGGTCTCGCAGAGGAGAGGAAGAGACGCGCTTACCCAAAGGCGGCGGGTAGACCTGGTCGCCGAAAGACGGCGGGTAGACCTGGTGCCCGGGAACGGTCGGGTAGACCTGGTGCCCTATTGCCGGCGGGTAGACCTGGTGCCCTATTGCCGGCGGGTAGACCTGGTCGCCGAAGACCGGCGGGTAGACCTGGTCGCCGAAGACCGGCGGGTAGACCTGGTCGCCGAGAGCCGGCGGGTAGACCTGGCACCCGCGAGCCGGCGGGTAGACCTGATGTCCGCAAGTCGGCGGGCAGAGCCGAGGCCCGAAAAAAGCCTTTCCCGCCTAACAACCAACCGCAGGGGCCGGGTAGACCTGTTCGGCGGAAAAGAGGCGGCAAAACACGGTGCCCGCGGGCGTGAGGCTGCGGCCGGTGCCTATCTCGCCCACTTTCAGAGAGTCCCAGCTACTCCCCCCGTTTACCCGCACTTCCTGGGATCGCTTGCCTTTGGCATTCAGAACAGTGGGCACTCGAGCGCTGGAAAAGGAGTGGGCGGGCCGACGTGTGAGGCGAAAAGGGGCGGTTTAGAAGCGGTTCCGAAAGCTCCGGGTTAGAGCTGGTCTCGCAGAGGAGAGGAAGAGACGCGCTTACCCAAAGACGGCGGGTAGACCTGGTCGCCGAAAGACGGCGGGTAGACCTGGTCGCCGAAGACCGGCGGGTAGACCTGGTCGCCGAGAGCCGGCGGGTAGACCTGGCACCCGCGAGCCGGCGGGTAGACCTGATATCCGCAAGTCGGCGGGCAGAGCCGAGGCCCGAAAAAAGCCTTTCCAGCCTAACAACCAACCGCAGGGGCCGGGTAGACCGGTTCGGCGGAAAAGAGGCGGCAGAACCCGGTGCCCGCGGGCGGGAGGCTGCGGCCGGTGCCTATCTCGCCCACCTTCAGAGAGTCCCAGCTACTCCCCCCGTTTACCCGCACTTCCTGGAATCGCTTGCTTTTGAATTTCAGAACAGTGGGCACTCGTAGCGCTGGAAAAGCAGCGGGCAGGCCGAGGTGTGAGGCGAAAAAGGGCGGT
>NC_092460.1:24009374-24014374 GCF_047495875.1 Pithys albifrons albifrons
ATTGGAAAGGAGACCGCCCTGCCCGAACACCGACCCCCGCCAGAGCGAGAGCCGGCCCGCCTGGGGCCCTTTCCGACGCGACCCGAAAAGCCTCATCGATCGCAAACGGGACGGCCCCGCGGCCGTGCACACAACACACCTGGGACTACACGGAGGAGGAGGAGGAAGGGGCGAGGGAGCCCCGAGAGGCCGCCGACGCTTCCTCCTCTCTCGCCTCCCCGGGAGCTCACGGAGAGCGGCGCCGCCAGGGGAAAAGTCGCCGGCGCGCCGCAGGCCGACCCTTAGCCGCAAGCCCTCGGTTTTTGGGTTTTCTTTCCCGGCGGCGCCTCACGCGTTCCAAGGTTGCCACCGACCGTGCCGACGGGGCCACCGGCTTTCGCCCGCCTCGCGGCGATCGGCTTCCCCCGGAAAAGCCGGGGGACGGCAAGAGACGAGGGAAAAAAAGCACACGCGCCCGGGGGCGCCCGTCTTTCTCGTGTTCCGTGCTAGCCACGGCCGCCCGGGGCGGGGCCCGCGCCCCTCACTCCCCACCTGGGGGGGGGGACGCGGCTAATCTTTCAACGCGCCCGCCGCCTTCACGGCCGCCGGCCACCACACAGAAAAGGCCGGGACCGGTCGGCTGCGCCGCGCTTGGCGCGTGTGCTCGCCCGGCTTAGGGCCGGCGGAGGAAAAAAACGAAGGCCGGGAACGGGCGACCCCCACTTCGCCCGCAAACCCAGCGCACGGCTAACGGGAGCAGACCTTCTCAGAACCCGGGCCCTCCAGCAAGCCACGCCGGCGGGGCGGGCCCGACCGCACAACGGGCCACCCCGGCCGAGCGGCTCTGGCGCCGGCCGAAGAGGAAGGAGGAGCGAGGTGCCGCCACCTGGCCGGCCACCGCCTTTTGTGCACGATTCCCCAGGGCTCTCTTGTCGGGTTCTCCGGTCTGCCCGCGCGGCCACCAGCCACAGGAGTAGCCAGGCTGGCGCCGCCCAGGCGCAGACGCCCGCTCGAGGCGGGTCCCCGGCTTAGGGCCGAGGAAGGGAGGAAAAGAAAAGGGGGGCGAGGGGACGGAGTGCCGCCACCTCGCCCGCGGGAGCGGGGCAGTCCCGTCACCGAGCGCCTCCGGCAATCCGGGCGAGCCGAGGCGAGGCCGCACGCCCACCGGCGGTCCCCGTAAACACTCCCGAGACTGACGCAACTCGGGAGCGCAGGACAGGGCGCCGCCACCTCGACCCGGGCCATCTCAGGCGCTCTCGGGAGGCGGCCGGGCCGGAGCCTCGGCAGGCTCCGCGCTCTCCAGGCGTGCGCCCGGCCGCTCTCTGCCTGCTGGCGGGCTGCCGGTCCCCAGCCACCGACCGGGCCCCGCGCCTTCGCTGCCAACCGCGGCCCAGAAGCTCGCCGGCTTCACGGGCCTCCACAGCCCAGGGGCTCCAGGCCCCGCGCTCGAGGAGAAGGACGAGGCGCCGCCGCCGCCTCGCCGCCAACCGCGGGCCCGGAAGCTCGCCGGCTTCACGGGCCCCCACAGCCCAGGGGCTCCCAGGCCCCGCGCTCGAGGAGAAGGACGAGGCGCCGCCGCCGCCTCGCCGCCAACCGCGGGCCCGGAAGCTCGCCGGCTTCACGGGCCCCCACAGCCAAGGGGCTCCGGGCCCCGCGCTCCAGGACGAGGACGAGGCGCCGCCGCCGCCTCGCCGCCAACCGCGGGCCCGGAAGCTCGCCGGCTTCACGGGCCCCCACACAGCCCAAGCGCTCTCGCTCAAGGCCAGTGCCATGGGAAAAAAAGGACGAGGGCTCCGCCGCCTCGCCGCCATCCGTCCGTCTCGGCTCCCTGGGCCCCTCGGGAAATTAGCAGCCGACGCCGGCTCGGGCTGGACACTGGCGGGGTTCACCACGGATGTGGCTCCTCCCGCTCTCGTCGGTCCCAAGTCCCGGCTCTCTGTTTTTCTCTCTCTCGGCTCTCGCTTTGTCTCTCTCTCTCTCCTCTCCCCCCTTTGTCGGCTTGCTCCGTCATCGGGCACTTGGCAGAGCGGCGCCGGGACAAAGCCAGGTGACTCGTCCCCACCCCACCGCTGCGCACCGTCCTCGGGGTTGCCGGCGAACCGCGAACTCGCAAGTCCCGCCGCGCGCGGCAGCCACGGAGACCGACCGGTCCTGGAGCCCGCGACTGCCACCCCTTCCCGTAGTACGGCCAGACTAGTCCTGGCCCAGGCGCGCCTCCAAGGAAGGAGACCGGAGTCGAGCGGGGAGGCGCACGGGGGCTGGCCGCCTTTTACCATGACGTCACTGGAGGCAGCGGGAAACAGCGACCCCTTGGAGCAGGTGTGCAGCCGGAAGGGCGAAGAGGTCTACCTCGACACCGCCAGACACCCGCCAAGTCCCTTCGGAGCCGGGTAGACGTGCTGCCAGACGTCCAGCCGGGGCCGGGCAGGGATGCAGGCCCGAAGGCGAGCCGGGGCCGGAGACCTGCCGCCCGAGGCCAGCCGGAGCCGGGTAGACGTGTTGCCCGACGTCCAGAGGGGGCCGGGCAGAGATGCAGGCGCGAGGACGGCACCTGCCGGGAAGACCTGGTGCCCGAAAGCCGGCGGGTAGACCTGCTGCCCGGGAACGGGCGGGTAGACCTGGTGCCCGAGAGCCGGCGGGTAGACCTGGTGCTCTATTGCCGGCGGGTAGACCTGGTGTCCGAGAGCCGGCGGGTAGACCTGGTGCTGAGAAGCCGGCGGGTAGACCTGGTGCCCGGGAACGGGCGGGTAGACCTGGTGCCCGAGAGCCGGCGGGTAGACCTGGTGCCCGAAAGCCGGCGGGTAGACCTGGTGCCCGGGAACGGGCGGGTAGACCTGGTGCCCTATTGCCGGCGGGTAGACCTGGTGCCCTATTGCCGGCGGGTAGACCTGGTCGCCGAAGACCGGCGGGTAGACCTGGTCGCCGAAGACCGGCGGGTAGACCTGGTCGCCGAGAGCCGGCGGGTAGACCTGGCACCCGCGAGCCGGCGGGTAGACCTGATGTCCGCAAGTCGGCGGGCAGAGCCGAGGCCCGAAAAAAGCCTTTCCCGCCTAACAACCAACCGCAGGGGCCGGGTAGACCTGTTCGGCGGAAAAGAGGCGGCAAAACACGGTGCCCGCGGGCGTGAGGCTGCGGCCGGTGCCTATCTCGCCCACTTTCAGAGAGTCCCAGCTACTCCCCCCGTTTACCCGCACTTCCTGGGATCGCTTGCCTTTGGCATTCAGAACAGTGGGCACTCGAGCGCTGGAAAAGGAGTGGGCGGGCCGACGTGTGAGGCGAAAAGGGGCGGTTTAGAAGCGGTTCCGAAAGCTCCGGGTTAGAGCTGGTCTCGCAGAGGAGAGGAAGAGACGCGCTTACCCAAAGACGGCGGGTAGACCTGGTCGCCGAAAGACGGCGGGTAGACCTGGTCGCCGAAGACCGGCGGGTAGACCTGGTCGCCGAGAGCCGGCGGGTAGACCTGGCACCCGCGAGCCGGCGGGTAGACCTGATATCCGCAAGTCGGCGGGCAGAGCCGAGGCCCGAAAAAAGCCTTTCCAGCCTAACAACCAACCGCAGGGGCCGGGTAGACCGGTTCGGCGGAAAAGAGGCGGCAGAACCCGGTGCCCGCGGGCGGGAGGCTGCGGCCGGTGCCTATCTCGCCCACCTTCAGAGAGTCCCAGCTACTCCCCCCGTTTACCCGCACTTCCTGGAATCGCTTGCTTTTGAATTTCAGAACAGTGGGCACTCGTAGCGCTGGAAAAGCAGCGGGCAGGCCGAGGTGTGAGGCGAAAAAGGGCGGTTTAGAAGCGGTTCCGAAAGCTCCGGGTTAGAGCTGGTGCCGCAGAAGAGAGGCGGAGACGCGCTTTCCCAAAGGCGGCGGGTAGACCTGTTCGCCGTAAAGAGGCGGGTAGACCTGTTCGCCGAAAGACGGCGGGTAGACCTGGTCATCGAAACACGGCGGGTAGACCTGGTCGCCGAAACGCGGCGGGTAGACCTGGTCTCCGAACACCGGCGGGTAGACCTGACGCCATAGAGCCGGCGGGTAGACTTGGTGCCCGAAAACTGGCGGGTAGACCTGGTGCCCGGGACCGGGCGGGTAGACCTGGTTCCCGAAAACCGGCGGGTAGACCTGGTCCCGAAAGCCGGCGGGTAGACCTGGTGCCCTAGAGCGGGCGGGTAGACCTGGGGCCCGAAAGCCGGCGGGGAGACCCGGCAGCCCCAGATCGGGCGGGTAGACCCAGTTCCCCAGAGGAGACCGGGAGGCCCGGTCGCCGAGAGGCGGACGTTACACCTGGTGCCCGAGAGCGGGCGGGTAGGCGAGGCGCCCGGGAGGAGGCGGGCAGGCGGAAACGACACGTCTGGGCGTGGCAGCCGAAAGCAGAGACGGGGAGGCGCCAGAGTTGCCGTCTCGCGCCAGAGTTCTCGTCTCGTCCCGTCCCGTCCCCTCAGCCGCCGCGCAGAGCCGGCGAGACCCGGCAGCCTCGTCCCGCCCCGGCCCCGGATCCAAGGGTCAGGAAATGCTCTCGGCAAAAGGCCGGAAGAAAACGGGGAGGGGCGGCAGAGCCCAGCAGGAGGCCGCCGGCCCGGGGCGCCGCTACCTCCGCCCGCCGGCAGACGGTGGCAGCGGGCGCCTTTTGCCGGGGCCGGCAAGCCCGGGCGGCCGCCGGGCGCCCTTTGCCGCCCACCGCGTCCGGGGCCCGGCGCTGCCGGGCGCTCGCTGGCTTTCGCCTTCGGCTTTGCCCTTTCACCTCAGGCACGGGTTTTGTGCGGCCGGCTGGCGGAGGGGGCTCGAGGGCCAAGCACGCAGGGGGTCGACGCCCGCTGCCCCGGCGCCGAGGCCACGGAGGGGAACCCCGCTCCACTCTCCCAGAGGAGCACGGGAAACCGCGTCCGCCGGGCGGCGGCCGACCGAGGGAGGCTCGTCCGTCGCGGCGGCGAGTCCCGTCGCCGCCCCAGGGTCCACCCGCCGGAACCCGAGAGCCCGGCAACCGGCCGAGCCGAGAGAGCCGCTCTACCCGACGCCGCCGGCGGGTCCGCCCGTC
>NC_092460.1:24026874-24034374 GCF_047495875.1 Pithys albifrons albifrons
GCCACCACACAGAAAAGGCCGGGACCGGTCGGCTGCGCCGCGCTTGGCGCGTGTGCTCGCCCGGCTTAGGGCCGGCGGAGGAAAAAAACGAAGGCCGGGAACGGGCGACCCCCACTTCGCCCGCAAACCCAGCGCACGGCTAACGGGAGCAGACCTTCTCAGAACCCGGGCCCTCCAGCAAGCCACGCCGGCGGGGCGGGCCCGACCGCACAACGGGCCACCCCGGCCGAGCGGCTCTGGCGCCGGCCGAAGAGGAAGGAGGAGCGAGGTGCCGCCACCTGGCCGGCCACCGCCTTTTGTGCACGATTCCCCAGGGCTCTCTTGTCGGGTTCTCCGGTCTGCCCGCGCGGCCACCAGCCACAGGAGTAGCCAGGCTGGCGCCGCCCAGGCGCAGACGCCCGCTCGAGGCGGGTCCCCGGCTTAGGGCCGAGGAAGGGAGGAAAAGAAAAGGGGGGCGAGGGGACGGAGTGCCGCCACCTCGCCCGCGGGAGCGGGGCAGTCCCGTCACCGAGCGCCTCCGGCAATCCGGGCGAGCCGAGGCGAGGCCGCACGCCCACCGGCGGTCCCCGTAAACACTCCCGAGACTGACGCAACTCGGGAGCGCAGGACAGGGCGCCGCCACCTCGACCCGGGCCATCTCAGGCGCTCTCGGGAGGCGGCCGGGCCGGAGCCTCGGCAGGCTCCGCGCTCTCCAGGCGTGCGCCCGGCCGCTCTCTGCCTGCTGGCGGGCTGCCGGTCCCCAGCCACCGACCGGGCCCCGCGCCTTCGCTGCCAACCGCGGCCCAGAAGCTCGCCGGCTTCACGGGCCTCCACAGCCCAGGGGCTCCAGGCCCCGCGCTCGAGGAGAAGGACGAGGCGCCGCCGCCGCCTCGCCGCCAACCGCGGGCCCGGAAGCTCGCCGGCTTCACGGGCCCCCACAGCCCAGGGGCTCCCAGGCCCCGCGCTCGAGGAGAAGGACGAGGCGCCGCCGCCGCCTCGCCGCCAACCGCGGGCCCGGAAGCTCGCCGGCTTCACGGGCCCCCACAGCCAAGGGGCTCCGGGCCCCGCGCTCCAGGACGAGGACGAGGCGCCGCCGCCGCCTCGCCGCCAACCGCGGGCCCGGAAGCTCGCCGGCTTCACGGGCCCCCACACAGCCCAAGCGCTCTCGCTCAAGGCCAGTGCCATGGGAAAAAAAGGACGAGGGCTCCGCCGCCTCGCCGCCATCCGTCCGTCTCGGCTCCCTGGGCCCCTCGGGAAATTAGCAGCCGACGCCGGCTCGGGCTGGACACTGGCGGGGTTCACCACGGATGTGGCTCCTCCCGCTCTCGTCGGTCCCAAGTCCCGGCTCTCTGTTTTTCTCTCTCTCGGCTCTCGCTTTGTCTCTCTCTCTCTCCTCTCCCCCCTTTGTCGGCTTGCTCCGTCATCGGGCACTTGGCAGAGCGGCGCCGGGACAAAGCCAGGTGACTCGTCCCCACCCCACCGCTGCGCACCGTCCTCGGGGTTGCCGGCGAACCGCGAACTCGCAAGTCCCGCCGCGCGCGGCAGCCACGGAGACCGACCGGTCCTGGAGCCCGCGACTGCCACCCCTTCCCGTAGTACGGCCAGACTAGTCCTGGCCCAGGCGCGCCTCCAAGGAAGGAGACCGGAGTCGAGCGGGGAGGCGCACGGGGGCTGGCCGCCTTTTACCATGACGTCACTGGAGGCAGCGGGAAACAGCGACCCCTTGGAGCAGGTGTGCAGCCGGAAGGGCGAAGAGGTCTACCTCGACACCGCCAGACACCCGCCAAGTCCCTTCGGAGCCGGGTAGACGTGCTGCCAGACGTCCAGCCGGGGCCGGGCAGGGATGCAGGCCCGAAGGCGAGCCGGGGCCGGAGACCTGCCGCCCGAGGCCAGCCGGAGCCGGGTAGACGTGTTGCCCGACGTCCAGAGGGGGCCGGGCAGAGATGCAGGCGCGAGGACGGCACCTGCCGGGAAGACCTGGTGCCCGAAAGCCGGCGGGTAGACCTGCTGCCCGGGAACGGGCGGGTAGACCTGGTGCCCGAGAGCCGGCGGGTAGACCTGGTGCTCTATTGCCGGCGGGTAGACCTGGTGTCCGAGAGCCGGCGGGTAGACCTGGTGCTGAGAAGCCGGCGGGTAGACCTGGTGCCCGGGAACGGGCGGGTAGACCTGGTGCCCGAGAGCCGGCGGGTAGACCTGGTGCCCGAAAGCCGGCGGGTAGACCTGGTGCCCGGGAACGGGCGGGTAGACCTGGTGCCCTATTGCCGGCGGGTAGACCTGGTGCCCTATTGCCGGCGGGTAGACCTGGTCGCCGAAGACCGGCGGGTAGACCTGGTCGCCGAAGACCGGCGGGTAGACCTGGTCGCCGAGAGCCGGCGGGTAGACCTGGCACCCGCGAGCCGGCGGGTAGACCTGATTTCCGCAGATCGGCGGGCAGAGCCGAGGCCCGAAAAAAGCCTTTCCAGCCTAACAACCAACCGCAGGGGCCGGGTAGACCTGTTCGGCGGAAAAGAGGCGGCAAACCCCGGTGCCCGCGGGCGTGAGGCTGCGGCCGGTGCCTATCTCGCCCACTTTCAGAGAGTCCCAGCTACTCCCCCCGTTTACCCGCACTTCCTGGAATCGCTTGCCTTTGGCATTCAGAACAGTGGGCACTCGAGCGCTGGAAAAGGAGTGGGCGGGCCGACGTGTGAGGCGAAACGGGGCGGTTTAGAAGCGGTTCCGAAAGCTCCGGGTTAGAGCTGGTCTCGCAGAGGAGAGGAAGAGACGCGCTTACCCAAAGGCGGCGGGTAGACCTGGTCGCCGAAAGACGGCGGGTAGACCTGGTCGCCGAAGACCGGCGGGTAGACCTGGTCGCCGATAGCCGGCGGGTAGACCTGGCACCCGCGAGCCGGCGGGTAGACCTGATTTCCGCAGATCGGCGGGCAGAGCCGAGGCCCGAAAAAAGCCTTTCCAGCCTAACAACCAACCGCAGGGGCCGGGTAGACCTGTTCGGCGGAAAAGAGGCGGCAAACCCCGGTGCCCGCGGGCGTGAGGCTGCGGCCGGTGCCTATCTCGCCCACTTTCAGAGAGTCCCAGCTACTCCCCCCGTTTACCCGCACTTCCTGGAATCGCTTGCCTTTGGCATTCAGAACAGTGGGCACTCGAGCGCTGGAAAAGGAGTGGGCGGGCCGACGTGTGAGGCGAAACGGGGCGGTTTAGAAGCGGTTCCGAAAGCTCCGGGTTAGAGCTGGTGTCGCAGAAGAGAGGCGTAGACGCGCTTTCCCAAAAGCGGCGGGTAGACCTGTTCGCCGTAAAGAGTTGGGTAGACCTGGTCGCCGAAAGATGGCGGGTAGACCTGGTCGCCGAAAGACGGCGGGTAGACCTGGTCGCCGAAGACCGGCGGGTAGACCTGGTCGCCGATAGCCGGCGGGTAGACCTGGCACCCGCGAGCCGGCGGGTAGACCTGATTTCCGCAGATCGGCGGGCAGAGCCGAGGCCCGAAAAAAGCCTTTCCAGCCTAACAACCAACCGCAGGGGCCGGGAAGACCTGTTCGTCGGAAAAGAGGCGGCAAACCCCGGTGCCCGCGGGCGTGAGGCTGCGGCCGGTGCCTATCTCGCCCACTTTCAGAGAGTCCCAGCTACTCCCCCCGTTTACCCGCACTTCCTGGAATCGCTTGCCTTTGGCATTCAGAACAGTGGGCACTCGAGCGCTGGAAAAGGAGTGGGCGGGCCGACGTGTGAGGCGAAACGGGGCGGTTTAGAAGCGGTTCCGAAAGCTCCGGGTTAGAGCTGGTCTCGCAGAGGAGAGGAAGAGACGCGCTTACCCAAAGGCGGCGGGTAGACCTGGTCGCCGAAAGACGGCGGGTAGACCTGGTCGCCGAAGACCGGCGGGTAGACCTGGTCGCCGAGAGCCGGCGGGTAGACCTGGCACCCGCGAGCCGGCGGGTAGACCTGATTTCCGCAGATCGGCGGGCAGAGCCGAGGCCCGAAAAAAGCCTTTCCAGCCTAACAACCAACCGCAGGGGCCGGGAAGACCTGTTCGGCGGAAAAGAGGCGGCAAACCCCGGTGCCCGCGGGCGTGAGGCTGCGGCCGGTGCCTATCTCGCCCACTTTCAGAGAGTCCCAGCTACTCCCCCCGTTTACCCGCACTTCCTGGAATCGCTTGCCTTTGGCATTCAGAACAGTGGGCACTCGAGCGCTGGAAAAGGAGTGGGCGGGCCGACGTGTGAGGCGAAAAGGGGCGGTTTAGAAGCGGTTCCGAAAGCTCCGGGTTAGAGCTGGTCTCGCAGAGGAGAGGAAGAGACGCGCTTACCCAAAGGCGGCGGGTAGACCTGGTCGCCGAAAGACGGCGGGTAGACCTGGTCGCCGAAGACCGGCGGGTAGACCTGGTCGCCGAGAGCCGGCGGGTAGACCTGGCACCCGCGAGCCGGCGGGTAGACCTGATTTCCGCAGATCGGCGGGCAGAGCCGAGGCCCGAAAAAAGCCTTTCCAGCCTAACAACCAACCGCAGGGGCCGGGTAGACCTGTTCGGCGGAAAAGAGGCGGCAAACCCCGGTGCCCGCGGGCGTGAGGCTGCGGCCGGTGCCTATCTCGCCCACTTTCAGAGAGTCCCAGCTACTCCCCCCGTTTACCCGCACTTCCTGGAATCGCTTGCCTTTGGCATTCAGAACAGTGGGCACTCGAGCGCTGGAAAAGGAGTGGGCGGGCCGACGTGTGAGGCGAAAAGGGGCGGTTTAGAAGCGGTTCCGAAAGCTCCGGGTTAGAGCTGGTCTCGCAGAGGAGAGGAAGAGACGCGCTTACCCAAAGGCGGCGGGTAGACCTGGTCGCCGAAAGACGGCGGGTAGACCTGGTCGCCGAAGACCGGCGGGTAGACCTGGTCGCCGATAGCCGGCGGGTAGACCTGGCACCCGCGAGCCGGCGGGTAGACCTGATGTCCGCAACTCGGCGGGCAGAGCCGAGGTCCGAAAAAAGCCTTTCCATCCTAACAACCAACCGCAGGGGCCGGGAAGACCTGTTCGGCGGAAAAGAGGCGGCAAACCCCGGTGCCCGCGGGCGTGAGGCTGCGGCCGGTGCCTATCTCGCCCACTTTCAGAGAGTCCCAGCTACTCCCCCCGTTTACCCGCACTTCCTGGAATCGCTTGCCTTTGGCATTCAGAACAGTGGGCACTCGAGCGCTGGAAAAGGAGTGGGCGGGCCGACGTGTGAGGCGAAAAGGGGCGGTTTAGAAGCGGTTCCGAAAGCTCCGGGTTAGAGCTGGTGTCGCAGAAGAGAGGCGTAGACGCGCTTTCCCAAAGGCGGCGGGTAGACCTGTTCGCCGTAAAGAGTTGGGTAGACCTGGTCGCCGAAAGACGGCGGGTAGACCTGGTTGCCGAAAGACGGCGGGTAGACCTGGTCGCCGAAGACCGGCGGGTAGACCTGGTCGCCGATAGCCGGCGGGTAGACCTGGCACCCGCGAGCCGGCGGGTAGACCTGATTTCCGCAGATCGGCGGGCAGAGCCGAGGCCCGAAAAAAGCCTTTCCAGCCTAACAACCAACCGCAGGGGCCGGGAAGACCTGTTCGGCGGAAAAGAGGCGGCAAACCCCGGTGCCCGCGGGCGTGAGGCTACGGCCGGTGCCTATCTCGCCCACTTTCAGAGAGTCCCAGCTACTCCCCCCGTTTACCCGCACTTCCTGGAATCGCTTGCCTTTGGCATTCAGAACAGTGGGCACTCGAGCGCTGGAAAAGGAGTGGGCGGGCCGACGTGTGAGGCGAAAAGGGGCGGTTTAGAAGCGGTTCCGAAAGCTCCGGGTTAGAGCTGGTCTCGCAGAGGAGAGGAAGAGACGCGCTTACCCAAAGGCGGCGGGTAGACCTGGTCGCCGAAAGACGGCGGGTAGACCTGGTCGCCGAAGACCGGCGGGTAGACCTGGTCGCCGATAGCCGGCGGGTAGACCTGGCACCCGCGAGCCGGCGGGTAGACCTGATTTCCGCAGATCGGCGGGCAGAGCCGAGGCCCGAAAAAAGCCTTTCCAGCCTAACAACCAACCGCAGGGGCCGGGTAGACCTGTTCGGCGGAAAAGAGGCGGCAAACCCCGGTGCCCGCGGGCGTGAGGCTGCGGCCGGTGCCTATCTCGCCCACTTTCAGAGAGTCCCAGCTACTCCCCCCGTTTACCCGCACTTCCTGGAATCGCTTGCCTTTGGCATTCAGAACAGTGGGCACTCGAGCGCTGGAAAAGGAGTGGGCGGGCCGACGTGTGAGGCGAAAAGGGGCGGTTTAGAAGCGGTTCCGAAAGCTCCGGGTTAGAGCTGGTCTCGCAGAGGAGAGGAAGAGACGCGCTTACCCAAAGGCGGCGGGTAGACCTGGTCGCCGAAAGACGGCGGGTAGACCTGGTGCCCGGGAACGGTCGGGTAGACCTGGTGCCCTATTGCCGGCGGGTAGACCTGGTGCCCTATTGCCGGCGGGTAGACCTGGTCGCCGAAGACCGGCGGGTAGACCTGGTCGCCGAAGACCGGCGGGTAGACCTGGTCGCCGAGAGCCGGCGGGTAGACCTGGCACCCGCGAGCCGGCGGGTAGACCTGATGTCCGCAAGTCGGCGGGCAGAGCCGAGGCCCGAAAAAAGCCTTTCCCGCCTAACAACCAACCGCAGGGGCCGGGTAGACCTGTTCGGCGGAAAAGAGGCGGCAAAACACGGTGCCCGCGGGCGTGAGGCTGCGGCCGGTGCCTATCTCGCCCACTTTCAGAGAGTCCCAGCTACTCCCCCCGTTTACCCGCACTTCCTGGGATCGCTTGCCTTTGGCATTCAGAACAGTGGGCACTCGAGCGCTGGAAAAGGAGTGGGCGGGCCGACGTGTGAGGCGAAAAGGGGCGGTTTAGAAGCGGTTCCGAAAGCTCCGGGTTAGAGCTGGTCTCGCAGAGGAGAGGAAGAGACGCGCTTACCCAAAGGCGGCGGGTAGACCTGGTCGCCGAAAGACGGCGGGTAGACCTGGTCGCCGAAGACCGGCGGGTAGACCTGGTCGCCGAGAGCCGGCGGGTAGACCTGGCACCCGCGAGCCGGCGGGTAGACCTGATATCCGCAAGTCGGCGGGCAGAGCCGAGGCCCGAAAAAAGCCTTTCCAGCCTTACAACCAACCGCAGGGGCCGGGTAGACCGGTTCGGCGGAAAAGAGGCGGCAGAACCCGGTGCCCGCGGGCGGGAGGCTGCGGCCGGTGCCTATCTCGCCCACCTTCAGAGAGTCCCAGCTACTCCCCCCGTTTACCCGCACTTCCTGGAATCGCTTGCTTTTGAATTTCAGAACAGTGGGCACTCGTAGCGCTGGAAAAGCAGCGGGCAGGCCGAGGTGTGAGGCGAAAAAGGGCGGTTTAGAAGCGGTTCCGAAAGCTCCGGGTTAGAGCTGGTGCCGCAGAAGAGAGGCGGAGACGCGCTTTCCCAAAGGCGGCGGGTAGACCTGTTCGCCGTAAAGAGGCGGGTAGACCTGTTCGCCGAAAGACGGCGGGTAGACCTGGTCATCGAAACACGGCGGGTAGACCTGGTCGCCGAAACGCGGCGGGTAGACCTGGTCTCCGAACAC
>NC_092460.1:24049374-24053122 GCF_047495875.1 Pithys albifrons albifrons
CGGATGTGGCTCCTCCCGCTCTCGTCGGTCCCAAGTCCCGGCTCTCTGTTTTTCTCTCTCTCGGCTCTCGCTTTGTCTCTCTCTCTCTCCTCTCCCCCCTTTGTCGGCTTGCTCCGTCATCGGGCACTTGGCAGAGCGGCGCCGGGACAAAGCCAGGTGACTCGTCCCCACCCCACCGCTGCGCACCGTCCTCGGGGTTGCCGGCGAACCGCGAACTCGCAAGTCCCGCCGCGCGCGGCAGCCACGGAGACCGACCGGTCCTGGAGCCCGCGACTGCCACCCCTTCCCGTAGTACGGCCAGACTAGTCCTGGCCCAGGCGCGCCTCCAAGGAAGGAGACCGGAGTCGAGCGGGGAGGCGCACGGGGGCTGGCCGCCTTTTACCATGACGTCACTGGAGGCAGCGGGAAACAGCGACCCCTTGGAGCAGGTGTGCAGCCGGAAGGGCGAAGAGGTCTACCTCGACACCGCCAGACACCCGCCAAGTCCCTTCGGAGCCGGGTAGACGTGCTGCCAGACGTCCAGCCGGGGCCGGGCAGGGATGCAGGCCCGAAGGCGAGCCGGGGCCGGAGACCTGCCGCCCGAGGCCAGCCGGAGCCGGGTAGACGTGTTGCCCGACGTCCAGAGGGGGCCGGGCAGAGATGCAGGCGCGAGGACGGCACCTGCCGGGAAGACCTGGTGCCCGAAAGCCGGCGGGTAGACCTGCTGCCCGGGAACGGGCGGGTAGACCTGGTGCCCGAGAGCCGGCGGGTAGACCTGGTGCTCTATTGCCGGCGGGTAGACCTGGTGTCCGAGAGCCGGCGGGTAGACCTGGTGCTGAGAAGCCGGCGGGTAGACCTGGTGCCCGGGAACGGGCGGGTAGACCTGGTGCCCGAGAGCCGGCGGGTAGACCTGGTGCCTGGAAGCCGGCGGGTAGACCTGGTGCCCGGGAACGGGCGGGTAGACCTGGTGCCCTATTGCCGGCGGGTAGACCTGGTGCCCTATTGCCGGCGGGTAGACCTGGTCGCCGAAGACCGGCGGGTAGACCTGGTCGCCGAAGACCGGCGGGTAGACCTGGTCGCCGAGAGCCGGCGGGTAGACCTGGCACCCGCGAGCCGGCGGGTAGACCTGATGTCCGCAAGTCGGCGGGCAGAGCCGAGGCCCGAAAAAAGCCTTTCCCGCCTAACAACCAACCGCAGGGGCCGGGTAGACCTGTTCGGCGGAAAAGAGGCGGCAAAACCCGGTGCCCGCGGGCGTGAGGCTGCGGCCGGTGCCTATCTCGCCCACTTTCAGAGAGTCCCAGCTACTCCCCCCGTTTACCCGCACTTCCTGGAATCGCTTGCCTTTGGCATTCAGAACAGTGGGCACTCGAGCGCTGGAAAAGGAGTGGGCGGGCCGACGTGTGAGGCGAAAAGGGGCGGTTTAGAAGCGGTTCCGAAAGCTCCGGGTTAGAGCTGGTCTCGCAGAGGAGAGGAAGAGACGCGCTTACCCAAAGACGGCGGGTAGACCTGGTCGCCGAAAGACGGCGGGTAGACCTGGTCGCCGAAGACCGGCGGGTAGACCTGGTCGCCGAGAGCCGGCGGGTAGACCTGGCACCCGCGAGCCGGCGGGTAGACCTGATGTCCGCAAGTCGGCGGGCAGAGCCGAGGCCCGAAAAAAGCCTTTCCAGCCTAACAACCAACCGCAGGGGCCGGGTAGACCGGTTCGGCGGAAAAGAGGCGGCAAAACCCGGTGCCCGCGGGCGTGAGACTGCGGCCGGTGCCTATCTCGCCCACTTTCAGAGAGTCCCAGCTACTCCCCCCGTTTACCCGCACTTCCTGGGATCGCTTGCCTTTGGCATTCAGAACAGTGGGCACTCGAGCGCTGGAAAAGGAGTGGGCGGGCCGACGTGTGAGGCGAAAAGGGGCGGTTTAGAAGCGGTTCCGAAAGCTCCGGGTTAGAGCTGGTCTCGCAGAGGAGAGGAAGAGACGCGCTTACCCAAAGACGGCGGGTAGACCTGGTCGCCGAAGACCGGCGGGTAGACCTGGTGCCCGGGAACGGTCGGGTAGACCTGGTGCCCTATTGCCGGCGGGTAGACCTGGTGCCCTATTGCCGGCGGGTAGACCTGGTCGCCGAAGACCGGCGGGTAGACCTGGTCGCCGAAGACCGGCGGGTAGACCTGGTCGCCGAGAGCCGGCGGGTAGACCTGGCACCCGCGAGCCGGCGGGTAGACCTGATGTCCGCAAGTCGGCGGGCAGAGCCGAGGCCCGAAAAAAGCCTTTCCCGCCTAACAACCAACCGCAGGGGCCGGGTAGACCTGTTCGGCGGAAAAGAGGCGGCAAAACACGGTGCCCGCGGGCGTGAGGCTGCGGCCGGTGCCTATCTCGCCCACTTTCAGAGAGTCCCAGCTACTCCCCCCGTTTACCCGCACTTCCTGGGATCGCTTGCCTTTGGCATTCAGAACAGTGGGCACTCGAGCGCTGGAAAAGGAGTGGGCGGGCCGACGTGTGAGGCGAAAAGGGGCGGTTTAGAAGCGGTTCCGAAAGCTCCGGGTTAGAGCTGGTCTCGCAGAGGAGAGGAAGAGACGCGCTTACCCAAAGACGGCGGGTAGACCTGGTCGCCGAAAGACGGCGGGTAGACCTGGTCGCCGAAGACCGGCGGGTAGACCTGGTCGCCGAGAGCCGGCGGGTAGACCTGGCACCCGCGAGCCGGCGGGTAGACCTGATATCCGCAAGTCGGCGGGCAGAGCCGAGGCCCGAAAAAAGCCTTTCCAGCCTTACAACCAACCGCAGGGGCCGGGTAGACCGGTTCGGCGGAAAAGAGGCGGCAGAACCCGGTGCCCGCGGGCGGGAGGCTGCGGCCGGTGCCTATCTCGCCCACCTTCAGAGAGTCCCAGCTACTCCCCCCGTTTACCCGCACTTCCTGGAATCGCTTGCTTTTGAATTTCAGAACAGTGGGCACTCGTAGCGCTGGAAAAGCAGCGGGCAGGCCGAGGTGTGAGGCGAAAAAGGGCGGTTTAGAAGCGGTTCCGAAAGCTCCGGGTTAGAGCTGGTGCCGCAGAAGAGAGGCGGAGACGCGCTTTCCCAAAGGCGGCGGGTAGACCTGTTCGCCGTAAAGAGGCGGGTAGACCTGTTCGCCGAAAGACGGCGGGTAGACCTGGTCATCGAAACACGGCGGGTAGACCTGGTCGCCGAAACGCGGCGGGTAGACCTGGTCTCCGAACACCGGCGGGTAGACCTGACGCCATAGAGCCGGCGGGTAGACTTGGTGCCCGAAAACTGGCGGGTAGACCTGGTGCCCGGGACCGGGCGGGTAGACCTGGTTCCCGAAAACCGGCGGGTAGACCTGGTCCCGAAAGCCGGCGGGTAGACCTGGTGCCCTAGAGCGGGCGGGTAGACCTGGGGCCCGAAAGCCGGCGGGGAGACCCGGCAGCCCCAGATCGGGCGGGTAGACCCAGTTCCCCAGAGGAGACCGGGAGGCCCGGTCGCCGAGAGGCGGACGTTACACCTGGTGCCCGAGAGCGGGCGGGTAGGCGAGGCGCCCGGGAGGAGGCGGGCAGGCGGAAACGACACGTCTGGGCGTGGCAGCCGAAAGCAGAGACGGGGAGGCGCCAGAGTTGCCGTCTCGCGCCAGAGTTCTCGTCTCGTCCCGTCCCGTCCCCTCAGCCGCCGCGCAGAGCCGGCGAGACCCGGCAGCCTCGTCCCGCCCCGGCCCCGGATCCAAGGGTCAGGAAATGCTCTCGGCAAAAGGCCGGAAGAAAACGGGGAGGGGCGGCAGAGCCCAGCAGGAGGC